>NW_009705156.1:44673-127504 GCF_000703405.1 Apaloderma vittatum
AATGCTATGGAAATGGACACATTTTCTTTGATAGATAGCTGGAATAGAACCTTCATATCCCCTTGAAGGCAAAGTAATTCCACAAAAAAAATATGTTTCCAGAGAGGGTAAGATATTTATTTTTATCTAGAATCTTAAAATCTAAATCTCCCTTTTGAACCTACATACCTGTTTCAGAGAGGTTTTTGTATAGACAGTCTCACCTGCACATGTACTATGCAGTCTTTATGATTTATAAAGAAAATTGATGTTAGAGTGCTGGTCTGGAAGAGTTGATTGCTTCTTCACAGATTTCCTGTGTGAATGAGATTATATCTACACACTGTTTAGATTACCCGCAGATCTGATTCTGGCTGTCACTGAATGCTGGCTGTTGATGTAGAAATGAGTCTTGAGTTTATGGCAAACTCTTTCATGCAAGGCAAAGGTTGTGTTACAAAAGGCAGAATGGGATTAATCAGCCAGAAAGGTGCTTGAGCCAGCTAATTGATGTAGTCAGCCCCTTCCATGAGGCTGTGGATGCTAGGGGCTGAAATCATCAGTTCTGCATATTGAAGCCTGAAGAGTAGGCTTAGGGGCACAAGACTCAGAAGACAGAAAAGTTGAGAGTGAGACAGAATCATATTTTTTATCCTAGTGGCCAGTCACTGAGTGGCATGATCACTTTGATCACATCTCCAAGAAACTTCTACAGAGTTTATCAAACAAAATCTTCCATGTAAAATACAGCAAGGCTCAGATCTTCCTTCTCCCCGATGAATGTCCTATGTGAAGCTTCTTGTGAGTTCCTTTCTGTAGGGCAGTAAATCTTCAGCAAGAAAGACAAAGCCCTTTTCATACTATATGGTAGTCTAGAAGTTGGAATACTACCATTGGAAGTCTGGAATTTGGATTTAAATCCTGTTAAAGTAAGGAGGTCCTAGAACTACATGCTACATCTCTGGTAGGAGCTGTTGATACAGAAATACTACAGAAAGAGGAGTAAAAGAGCATTTCTTTCTGCTCTAGCTGTATTTTTTTTTTGTGAAAGAATGGATGTAAAATTAATGTACTGTGATCAGGTTTGCCTGTTAGGGTGTCTCAAGGAAGAATACTATTTAAGAGCTCTTGAGATATCTTTGTTGGGAAAGATGCTGCCTTGTTAAGCTCTGCTTAAACAGGAACAGAGCTAGGCATATGCACAAGCAAGACTTCAGGTGGCTGGAAACTTTACTAGTAGCATGATGGCTAACAACTTCTCAGACTGTAGAGTTAGATGTGCATGCTAAAGATTGTCCCTTCTGATCTCAGGTACCTGATTTGTGGGTCTCAATTTCTTGTTCTGAATTTTCTGCCTGTGAAGGGAACATGAGGTTGTTCTGGAGCTAAAATGGATGAAATATGTCCAGTGGTGTTAAAGACTGCAGAGAAATTCCTGAATGCCTTCGACTCACTGAAAAGAATCACTTTCAGTGCAGTATTAATAGTTTAATCATAATGTCAGTGCATTTCCATGTCCTCCTTTAAATAGAACTGTCTGAAGAAGGACAATCTTATCTGAAATATGATTACAACTGAAAAAAAAAACTAAATTAAAATCTAGGGGAAAACAAAGACATTTGTGTGCAAATTAAAGCTGATCAAGAGACCTTTTTTGTGCCAAAATGCTTTCCATAAATGTGTATTCTGGTCATTGCCATGGAAACTGCATGATGTGTAACTTAAGTTACCTCTAAGATAGAGAAATTTATTGAGGAAGCACATACAGAGAGCATTTTATTACTGTAGGCAAGCATAATCATCTGTTCAGTAGGGCTGGTGGGAACACAGGACATGGAAAAAGCGAGTCCAAGGAAACAAGGAAATTTACACTGTTTAAATGTGGTTATTAAACAGCTTTTGGTGCAATGCTTTCTTAAATGCGTATGTCCTGACAGTTCTTTCCATACCATTTGACCTGTCAGTGGAAGACCTTCATATGAAAAAGGGTCATCACTTTAATACATTGAATCATAATCCTTTGTTCTCTGTGGAAAACTTGACCTTTCCCACACCATTTTATGTGAAATAACAGAAGTTCTACCTATAGTGAAAATACTTCTAAGTGAACACTTGACTATTTAATTTGTATCTATTTATTCACCGTTTAAGCTTTACAGTGGCACAAATACAGTAGCAAGATATATACAGATAAATTTGCACCCTGGACCTGTAGTGCATAAATCTAAGATTTATATTTGCTAACAGAATTAAGTGAGAGTTTACCAAACAAAACTATCTTTGTCCTGTTCTGCTTTCTTGGAGAGTCTTGTCTTCTCCTTCCATGTCATGAGCTGGCATCTCACTTATTTTTAGCATAGGGCTCAGATGTCTTCCTAGCTCATGAGAGCTAGACAGGAGTTGTTCCACTAAAGGGGACAAAAGAGCATGCAGCCACCACCCTGAAGGGCAACAGGGAAGAAAATGCATCTCTGTAGCACTGATGTCCCTTTGGAGATACAGTGAAGGAGGCGGCAGAGAGCAAAGTCCACCACTTTGAAACACTGAATTTTCAAGATGAAGAATGACAAACATTTATTTACTAATTATTATTAGTGTATGAATAAGAGTAAAAATTCTAGTCTAGAAGGCATATTTTGTGATAGAAAGTAAGAAGCAAAATCATCAGCACACAGATTAAAGGGTCCCCTTTCCTTTGGAATTTAGTATAACACCTCGGTGTACTGTTCCAAATTCCACATTTTTATTGTGCCGTATATGTGGTAGTGCCACATTGTCACAATTTTCCTTCAAATCTGTCAGTCATGAGGAGGTCCTCTATCATCAGGATTTATCCTCTTTTCCTTTAAGCAAGAAATGCAAATGGACATCTTTTTTTTTTTTCCAGGAGAGAAAAAGAGGCGTATTATTAAAGAGTTAGTACAGAAGATACCATTTCTGTCTCTTCCCGTATTTGTTTGATTTGTCCATATATCAGAAGGAACTAAGTTGCTGAAATATAAGAACTCTGTGAACGAAAATAGTGTCACTAAGATATGGCATAGCAATGATGTTTTCTATTCAGTTGCCTCCTTGAAAGTTTAATAAAATTGTTTGATTGTACTATTTTTTAGGGATATCATTCACTTGTTTCTGTATATATGGCCATATATGTTGTCAAAATTTCACGTGTAGGTGACTTCTCACATGGAATTCATCCCTGCTGTTCATATTCTTACGAACTCTTTGGCATACTTGTGTAGCATAATTACAGAATATATAGTAGTAATGCTATGCTGAAATGAGTAAAATGTTATAAACCAAATCTCTAGAATTTTTCCAGTTCTTTCTCATGGTTCCTGCCTCCTTTTTCTCTCCCTTCTTCCCCCCACTTCTCCCTCCTGCCTTACTCCTTCACTCTCCCCCAGCTCATAGTCATAGTCACTGCATCCCTACAGAAATGCTGTAAGCTGCATATGAACTAAGTCCAGACAGCACTAGCCACTGAACTGGCAACGTCTGCCAGCTGATGGTACAAAGTTGTCTCATTCTCTTATTTCTGCTTCTTTTACCTCAAGCAACAACAGCTCTGAAGGCTTTATGTGTCAGATGAGTCCCAGAGAAAATTACAAAGGGCTTTCTGTTAAAGATATTTGCTGCTGTCTTCAAGTTTTGTGCTATATTGTTAAATATAAACAAAATGCATGGAATTCCTTTTCTTTATCAATTATTTTGTTTTAAATTGGGCAAAAATGAACACTGATTCAAATAAATCATTATAGCAGATTTGTATTAGCTTTATTCAGCAATTCTCTGTATTCCTTAAAAATTTATGTGCTTTCCAATTATAGCAATATTTTACTTGTCACTGCAAAATGTCAGATTATTGCTTCAAAGGTAACCTCATTTTATATAATCAGATGGAGACTGAGCTGATGTAATAAAGCATTAGAGATTGGATAAAATTCCAATTACTGTTTCCGCAGTAATGAATAACAATCACTAACATATCAAAGATGTTAGTATTTTAGAGGTGTTTGTACTTTTTTTACTTTCAGTGATAAACACACAAGTTTAGTGGAGACAAAGTGATAATAGCACTATTGAGAGTTTGTGTTTCTTTTTAAGGGAGGATGCCAAAATCTGCCATTTACTTTTAAAAATTGTATGGGCAAATTTATATATTGCTTAAAATATGTCTGAAAATAATCTGGTTTTAGGCAAATAGCACTGATCCCATTAAAAGAAGTCAACCTTGGCTATATGCACTTGAGAGCGAACTATAGCAGGACATTCCTTAAAAATGAAAGGAAATTGTAGCATAATAGTGAGCAAAAATGCTGACCTCTCACTAATTTTTAAATTGCATTGTCATGGTAAGCTAACAAAGCTTGCAACAAAAACTAAGCTTTGCGTCACTTTAAATCCAGGTGTAAAAAGATGTCATTAATCAGATTCTTAGAAAACAAATAATCTTTACAGTCTTGCTTTCATAACATACCATCTGGTATCACAGATATTATCTATGATAGATTAAATAACAGATTCCATCTGCTTTTTTAAAGTGTTTCCCCTGGCTAGAAATAAACAGAGAGAAATAAAAAAAGATGCACTTAGAAATCCAATTTAAAAAAATAGGTTTGATTGTACACTTATGCAGCAAGATTCTTCTAAAACTCTTGATTTACTGATGCATTTACTGACTTGTTTAACTGTCCACTCTTTTTTTTAGGTTGGCATAGTACTCCATTATTCTACGCTGTCTACTATGCTGTGGATTGGAGTAACTGCCAGGAATATTTATAAGCAAGTCACAAAAAAACCTCAGCCATGCCAAAACAGTGACCAGCCTTCTTATCCAAAGCAGCCACTGCTCAGGTATGGAATATGAACTATGCTTTTTCTTTTTTTATTTTATGTATTTGTAACTCATATACATTTTAAACAAACTCTCACTTTTATTTCTGTATTCTTTACTTTTTATAGAATATAAATAGGATCCATAAAGAATTGCGTCACCTTAGGTGTATGTAAAAATCCGAATATTTATTGTATGCTAATCATTTGCTCAGGAGATGGAAGTATGCAGAACTGATATTGGCTAGTATCTGAGCAGGAAAAAATAAAATGTTTGTGATGGTTTCTTATGAAGGGGAAAAAAACTGGCTTACTTCTAGGTTAAGGAACTATTTAACAATCAGAAATTAGCCTTTAATGATTCTCCTTTTACCCTTATCTACTCTGTTGTAAATCTTGCTCATGCTTGCATTGATTACTTAGTAACCTGATAGCAACTTTCCTCATTCCACATCAGAGATCTAATGCTATTATAAGAGTCTGGACTCTGGAAGTCTGGACTCCTGTCAGCTTTCTAGATGGAGAAGACTAACGTGTCTCTGAGTGTGGCAGGTGTGCTGCAGTAAGAATTTTAACCAGATGCCTATGAGATACTGAAACTTCAAGCCAAAATAGTTGGCATAGGGAAAAACAAGACAAAACAAAACTTGCTGCATACTAGGATTTCCGACCCAAGACATGAGAAGACGGATTCATTGTTTTTGACTCTAGCTAGCAAAAAGTTAGGTGTTAGATTTTGGAGGGAGACTGAGACAGAGGGGAAGTTCCAGAGAGTGATTCCTCCCATCTGTCTTGGATGTTTGTGTGAGGGCAGGTTGAATTGTCTCGTAGAGGTGCCTCTCTCTCCCCACAGAACATGGGAAAACCTGAATGGTCTGTTTAGACTAAAGACCTCAGTTTTATAGCAAAGGACAGGAAATACATATTCTAATTTTTATGAATTTGCTGTGAAAAATCCAGATAAGTGTGTTCTGTTAAACAGACTTAGTTTATTTGATTTTGAACACAAAATGTTTATTAAGCGTCATTTATACACTGCTGTGTGTGGTTGTCCCAACTTGCTTAAAGTCTATAGGAAGATGAATTGTGTTTTGCTGTCTGATTCTGCTGAGTGAAATCTTTGTTAGCATGATTTGTTTTCTGCTTTTTAAAACATTTTCTTTCTAGAGATAAAATTGATTAAAGTTAACATAAAATTTGTATTATGAAGAGAAGAGCCATATTGAACATTACCTGTGTTAGATGTAAGCAAGAGGGTGTATTTTCACTGAGAGTGCCTGACTTTGCTAATCTGTGATTTACTATTCCATTCTTCACAGCTGATAATTGCACTTTTTCAGTTACTAGCTTATGGCAAAATGAACAATTGCCAGTTTTCAATGCTGTAGTGTGGCTAAAGGCATAAAGGTAGAAAACCTATGTTAGAGGTTACATAGACCCAGCATAGCATATGTTCTTCAAATTCAAATCTTGTTTGAGTTGGAAAAAAAAAGACCGTCAGGTTGCAGAAAAGATTAATTATTTCTTTCTTATACCAGTCATGTTGAGGTTCTCAGACAGTGAAAATAAACAGTAGATATTTTTAGTAATAGAAATAATAAACTTCCTTTCATCTCTAAGAGAACAAGTGTATAATTTTTTAATAGCTAAGTAAAACCATTCTGTTATTTTCCTCACTAAGGGCAGCATATGTCCTAGAGATGCATGCACTGAAATGTCTAATATGATTTTATAATGGTTAGTGCTAGATTCAATGCAGTAAGGATCAATTTCATTTCACGTAGAAAATGGGCATAGTATATGGAAAATTAAAAATTGCTTTAAGCAAGAAAATGGCAAACTCTAAATTAGTAATTGTTGTTCTTTTAGAAGGATAATGATCATTTTTATGGGCATTTGAACTTTCCATGGTTTAATAAAATTAATATCAGAACTATTCTGTATCATAATATTTCCATAAAATCCTTTTAAGATACTTATATTTCAGTGTAGTTGCTTATAAGAAATGTTTTAACTATACATTGTTCTTGTATCTATAAGCTGATGCCAGCTTTTATGCACACTGTGCCTCCGATACATAAGAGATAACATTGTAGTTTGAGTCTGAGTCTGAATTTGGGTGAAGGAATGCTGATCTTCATCTCTGTTTGACATCAGTAGACAGCTAAGTGATATAAACTTTGTTCAATTGGAGACCAAGTTAAGCTTTTTTATGTCAGAATCATCAGTACTTGAAAACACAATACCATCTGCAAGACACTTAAATCAAAGGTAGTTTATCAGTAATCCCTGCCTATAGACCTAGTTTGACTTGTGTTCAGGTTTTGTTGAACACAAATAAATGAATGTGTTTGGCAAGAGTTGTACACTTCGCTGTTCTCCTTCAGTCTTTTGTGGTAATGGATGTACAGGATAAACTGTGTTTCCAGTTCCCATGTGAGTGTTTCTGTATTCCTGGTATATGTACTTTCAAGGATATCTTTTGTGAGTCAGTAAGTGGGGACTACTGCTAAAAATCAGTACATAAATCCATGACATGGAATATACCAAGAATTATAAAAATTCTCTCACCATATTTTTTTTCTCAGAGCTTGTTCCACTCTAAGTAGCTGAAATTATGAAAATAAATACCAAAATATCTAAAAGGAGACCTTACCTATTAGTAGAAAAGGACATTTGCTTGTAACAGTTGCTTCAGTTCCTCTGCCTACTATTTATATATTGATTTGCAGAAGTGAGACAAATGAGGTGTACTTGATCTTTTCTTCCTAGTTTTCCCTGAGCTGCAGCAAGTTGTATCCTATAGTTTTCTCTATTCTAGATGATACAGGGATCAAACTTGAAATCTTTTTCAGTGTAACTTTACTGAAAATGGTTCTCCATGGCAATATGGTTTTGAATATTAACTGTTTTTATACATTAATCATATGATAAATATACACTGTATAATATATAATGTTATATATACTATGCATTATATATTATCTGTTAATTATAGAGGTAAAGCTGTTGAAGCCTATTGCTTTGATGACTGTAGCCAACTGTAACAATTCTGGCATTTTTCACTAAATGTGCCTGGATGCTAATGACCTGGAACAAATTAATGCATTATTGAATTTTGTGTATTGAAATGCTGAACCCTAGCACTTCAAGAGATAAGGAAATTACTTCCTGTAAAATATACTCTCTGGTATTCTTAATAGAAATAAATAATTCTATCTGTTCATCCTCTGTGAACATTTGTTAAACCTGGCAGAGTTTGCCTTCTGACTCATCTGAAGTCAAATTTTGCTAGCAGAAACAAAGGAGGCATGCAAACTATTACTCGCGATGTATAAAACTTCTCATCACCCCAAGATGAGGCACAGGTAGTATTAGTTTTTATAGCTGGTACATGCATGCATTTTTCATGTGATGATCTGTGCACATGCAGATTAGACAGGAGTACAGACCAAGCAGAACGTATTTCTGAAAGATACTCTGTTAAAATCGTTCCTTTCCAGAATGACTGAGGAAAAAATAGACTACTATCGTGCCAACTGAGGCAGAGATTTGTGTTGAGGAAACAGATAATTAAGTTTTCTTTTATCTCAGAGTTAGGTAGAAATATGTCTCCTAATTTCCTCCATCCTCTTTTATTCAGTGAACATCTTGCAAGGTAACTAATATGGCAAACTTCAGACTACAGAGAGTCCGATATCCTGTACCAGTCATGACCATAAATAACATTGCAGAATCAACTGCAAAGTGGGTAACCAGTGATGTTACTGTCTCTGCTGAATTTCATCTTGTTTATTGTGTAGTGTATCTTGATAAGCTTTTTAAAAGATTCTTACCGAAGTTGTGGGACTTCGAGGAAATGTACCTCATGCAGTGCCTTAGAAAAATTATATATGTAGCTGTAGTAGCAATTTAGGAGTGGATTTCTGTGTTCTTCCCTTTGTATTCAAAGTACTGGGCTTAGTGCTATGGCTATTAAAAATGAATAGAGAGAATTATGGGAAGATCCTAACTCAGCCAAATTAAATCTGTTTTCAGCAGCACACTCAGAGAACCTACAGTAACTACCATTGGCTTCCATTCCTTTTCTTTATTGTTCTCAACTTTAAATAATTTTAAAAGAATAATTTTTAGAATGAGAAAGTTGATTGCATATTTCATATATTTTGAAATATCTTAACTGTGTCCTAGAAACTGTCCTTTAGCTTGAACATAGAGCAGACCTAGAAGTAGTGGGTGAGAATTGAAGTAGTTCATTTGAACTGTAATATCTTTTAATGGATATGTATGTGCATATATGTATGTGTCTGCTATTCTATATGAGCATCTATGTGGGCAAGTTTCTGTACATCATCTTTATGCTTCCAGAGTACTGAGGGGTCTTTCCTGTGGGCTGTGTTTGTGATGTAGTGATGACCACTGACTTACACCCTGATCACGTGGATGTGCAGGAGGCAATAATCCTCCACTCGCATCCTCCCCGTCTCCTGTGAACGTGGCAGCAGCTCTTCACAGTCATTCCCTGGCTCATTATTTCTCTCAGCTACCGAAACATTAATCAGTAGTATCCAGTTAAACAGTAGCTATGTATCTTCGTGACATTGAATTATGTCAAATTCTTTCACTGCCAAAAGGAGAAAACATGCTAAACTTCAAATCCAGGAAAACCTTCTCCTTCGGTTTGTATCAACTAATCTTGTGAGGAGCCTCTTGTGAGGAGCCTCTTGTCTTGCAGTGAGGAGATTTCACAGACTTCCATGATACCACAGGGGTCATGGTGTCTGCTTAGTTCTTTGCTTGCAGTGTTAAACCTACTTGGTTCAGGATGACCATTTAGTTGCTTCATCTGATTTCTGACAAGCTGGAAATGAACTCATGGGCACAGATGGATCTACTGGCACGTACTGCTGCATTTGCCTAACTGTAGGTCATGAGACAGCCTAGCCGGGAGTGTTGTGAATTACATCACAAATGGATATGTGGCAATTTTTACTGAGTAAGTTACCAAGAAGCAGGCTCTTTCCTGAATTTGAGTTGCGCACAACATTATTCAGTATGTCAATGAAAATTGGCACATGATGTTTTTGCACCATAATGGAGGTACTAAACCCATTCCAGTTATAAAAAGACTTCTTATATTTAGGTTTTACAAGGGAAAAACCCTAGAATAAAAAAAAAACTAATGGTTTCTAATGTTCCTGAGGTTGAAAGGGTCTGCAGAAAATGATCTTTTCTATTCTCAGGGTCCCTGTCAGTTACAGTAAGTTGGCTGTCATTTATTGCAGCATGATAGCAGTATAATCGTGGATCAGAATTGTCTATTAAACATAACTTTGCCAAATATGTAATTTTCTTGGCCATATTGTTTTCTGGATCTTGAGTGTGAATCATATGACGTGACTTAATTTACATTCAGACAGACAGTACTTGTCCCCTTGACACCAGCAGCTCTGAAATGCAGTTAAGTTCTAGTGCATTTTTCATTAGCACTGGCTCTCATGAATTCATGTCTTCTAGTATCAAACAGTGATTGAGAGAAAAAGAGGTCAGATGAAAAGCACCCATTACAGTCCATTATTTTCTTCTTTATGTTATGCCCTTAAATATAAATTTCTCTAATCTTGATCCACGGAAGCCCTGGAGAGCCAAGGACACCAAGTTGACTAAGGAGGGAGAGAGGTTAAAGAGCATCTGTCAGCGTTTAGTCCCCAGCCCAGCCCTCACCCTTGACAGATTGTGAACATACCAAACCTCTTCTATAAAGTTTAAATTTAGGCCTGATTATCCCAAGGGATTATCTGCCTTCTCCTTAACAGCATTCTAAAGTTTGTACATTTCAAAATAAAAAGGAAATGCCACAGGGCAGGATTCTCAGAAGCCCTGAGGAGATCTCTGTAGTTCCCTCTTTACTGTTAGAACAGAGTTCTGTCACTGGGGAGGGGATAAAAGTGATGTCAGGTTTTTGCCATTTTGATGAACCATGGTACAATAAGCCAACAGTCTCACTGAAAATCTGTTACACCATGATCAAAGAAGTTGTCTCTAATTTAAATACTTGATTGCTTCCTTTGTTTAGAGGACAGAATATTTTGATGTGGGCAGGGTCAGTCATCAGGAAGTTTAACTAATGTCACTGATATTATTATCAATGCTTCTTATTTTAGTTGTTGGAAGTTAGATTAGAAAATTGTCTTTTCCAATGTATATTTTTAGATCATTTACAAATCGTGCTGTAATTAGTTTGACTAATTGTTGAACAGTGAAGGCTTTTGCAATCCTCAGCCTCAAAACCTTAAGTTCTTAAAAAGAACATGGTGTGTAACAGCTGCTTTCATACCTACTAGCTGAAAATCACTATTCTCATGTGTCTCGTTTCAATATTTATTATATTTCCCAGGAAAGAGAAAGGGAATATTGCAATAATAACATTTTTTAAATTTTTTAATTTAAGAGAAGCTGTGTTTTCCTTCTAGCAATTGTTTTAATTTTGTTCATCAAAATAGGGTTTATATTCAATGCTAAAATAAGCTAGAGTATTATTATATTAGATATTAAAATAATGTAAGAATAAGACACACGTCAGAGTTTTGGTTTGGTTTAATTACAGAACTATACTGTATTCTGAGGATGGTTTTAATAACTCTGAGGTTCAAAGATGACACAACACAACTAATGATGCAACAATACTACAGAAATGCTGATCTTACCAGTCAGACTGTAGTGTGTCTTATCAGCTCACCAATTTAGGCAAATTCTCAAAAAAAAAAAACCTCTTCAAAAAAACCAACCAAAAACCAACCAACCAAACAAAAAAGATTTGTAATAATAGAATCATAGAATGAATTGGGTTGGAAAGGACCTCAAAGATCATTTAGTTCCAACTCCCCCTGCAGGGGCATCTCCCACTAGATCAGGTTGCTCGAGGCTCCATCCAGCCTGGCCTTGAACACTTCCAGGGATGGAGCATCCACAACCTACCTGGGCAACCTGTTCCAGTGCCTCACCACCCTGAGAGTAAAGAACTTCTTATATCTAGTCTAAGCCTATGCTCTTACAGCTTCCACCCATTACCCCTCATCCTATCACTACAGGCCCTTGTAAAAAGTCACTTCCCAGCCTTCTTGGAGGCCCCTTCAGTTACTGGAAGCTAAACAAGCCTAACTTTCTCAGCCTGTGCTCATAGGAGAGGTGCTCCAGCCCTCTGGCCATCTTGGTAGCCCTCCTCCGGACTCGCTCCAAAAGCTCCGTGTCTTTCTCATGTTGGGGGCTCCAGAGCTGGATGCAGTATTCCAGGTGGGGTCTCTCAAGGGCCGAGTAGAGGGGCAAAATCACCTCCCTTGACCTGCTAGTCACACATCTCTTGATGTATCTTAGGGTACAATTGGCTTTCTGGGCTGCAAGCGCACACTGTTAGCTCATGTTGATCTTATCATCTACCAACATGGCCAAATCCTTCTCCCCAGGACTGCTCTCAATCCACTCGTAGCCCAGCCTGTATCTCTGCTTGGGATTGCCTCGACCCAGGTGCAGGACTTTATACTTGGCCTTGTTAAACTTCATGAGGTTGGCCTGGGCCCACCTCTCAAGCCTGTCAAGATCATCTGGATGGCATCTCTTCCCTCCAGCGTGTCAACTGCACCACACAACTTTGTGTCATCAGCAAACTTGCTGAGGGTATACCCAATGCAGTGTCCAGGTCACCAACAAAGATGTTAAATAATACCAGTCCCAGTACTGATCCCTGACGGACACCACTTGTCACTGGGCTGCACTTGGACATTGAGCCATTTACTGCAGCTCTTTGAGTGCGATCTTCCAGCCAGTTCCTTACCTATCAAGTGGTCCATCCATCAAATCCATGTCTTTCCAACTTGGAGACAAGGATGTCATGCAGGGCAGTGTCAAAGGCCTTGCACAAGTCCAGGTAGATGACATCAGTTGCTCTTCCCTTGTCCATTGATTCTGTTATACCATCATAAAAAAAGCAACCAGATATGTCAGACAGGATTTTCCCTTGGTGAAGCCTTGTCGGTTGCCACCAGTCATCTCCACATTTTCCATGTGCCATAGCAGAGCCTTCAGAAGGATCTGCTCCATGATCTTGCCAGGCACAGAGGTGAGACTGACTGGTCTGTATTTGCCTGGGCTGAGACTTTAGCCAGAATTACCAGAAATATTCTGCCACCTGAGGTAAAAAAAAGTTAGAGACAGCAAAAAGAGAAGCTTATGGACAAAAAAGGCAGTTTAAGTATTTTCATCATGGATGAGATGGAGAGAAAGGATTGCAGAACCTAAAGGTGCTTGGAAGTTAGTTTGATACTTTAGGGACATATTGATATTACAAGCTATTTAACATGATCATTCTTAAAAGGCTGACTATATAGTCAGTTGGAGTCATGAATTATAGCCAGAGCCATTTTGTTGCTAGCCAGCAATATAACTGAAAAATCTGCAGTGGAAAAGGTTATAAAATGGTGACAAGGGGAACATTTTCATGAATTCTTCGTATTCAATTTCAGCCTGAAGCTAAATGCATTTCCCTCAGATGGGGAAAAATCATCATAGGTCAAAGAAAATGTTTAATTCAGCCTTGAATTAATTGTTCTACACAAGAACAAGAACATTTTCAGTAAAAGCAAAATATTAAAATATTGAGAGATATTGTCAGTGGTACCCTAAGAAAGGTGGTGCACTTTGCATAGGCCATCTACGTATTCGTTGCAGATGGCATTGGATTGCCAGTGTATGATATTATAGTGTGAAGGTATTTTCCTGCCTAGTCTGAATCAAACAGGTGAAGTGGCTAGAACTTCGTTTCTCCACCTTCAAGGTGAGTGACTGGATTATTGTGTTATTAAGAGCAAGATGCTTTACTTTTAGTTTCACTTCATCTGGCTTGTGAATCAATACTCAAGTTGGAAGTATTTAAAAAAATTCTTCTCGTTTACTAATAGGCAAAATTATTCTTCAAATCTGACCTGAATGTGCTATCAGGTGTTTTAAGTGAATGATGCCTGGAACAAAGGGTCTTCCTTGATTCAATCTTATTTGATGAGCATGGTACAATCAAAGTAGAAAAAGGATTTTGTTACTGACATAACTTCATTACCTAAGGTACAGGTGAGTTACACACTATGTTGTCATTTTCCAAAGTAGAGATCTAATAATATCAAATCTTTAAGAGATGTTGAGGTAGAAGGTGAAGTTTTATCCTCTTTGTTTAAAGATGTCTGAGCTATGTAGTATAGTTGAAAAGAAATCATTTATGGCTATTGCAAAAAAACCAAACGTATGTCAACTTACTATTTCTAAACAAGCTGTTAAACAGCATAGCAAGTCATGTAGCAAGACCTGTTCAACTGAAGCTCTTCAGAAACCACTGAAAAACATATCTAAAGAAGAAAATTACAACATCTGAGTGATACCTGGTCCTTGGAACTTAGAAATTTTAACTACATGTTATGGCATTTGCAAGCTTGCGAAGTTGTGAGCTTCAGGGAGACTTATAATGATTCCTATAATATTTTGAGGTTTGAAAGGCTGTAACTGCAGAATGCTGATCTGCAGAAACTCATTAGGTTGAATTTTAAGCTGCTTTTATCAGGAGTGCACATCTAGGTACTTCCTGGAAATTCAGAATTCTTGTCACACTATTCCTTGCCTCAACAATTTCTAGAATTCAAGCTAGTCATATACATAATTGTAGAGGATAAGTTAGAGGGCAGGATAAGCTTGATAAAGTGCTCCATGTTGTGATACGCTGCTCCAAGCAAAATGTAAAATGCTGATTGGAAATTTTGCAAGTTCTAAAAATCCTTGAAGATAATATATTCAAACTCCAATGGGGGCTTTATAGAAAACTTTATCAGATTTGAAAGAGCTAAATATTTTCTTAGATGATTCTCTGGTGTCGTAGATTAAGCTTGATTATGCAAAAATGCTATGAAGAGAAATGCATAATTTCAAATGTGTTTACTGTCATAATATGCAAGAAGAACTATCTGCATGAAAGAGTATCACCACAGTTACAGAAAAGGCTATCTTGCTTTTAGTTGTGGGTGATTGTACTCATTTATTATTAAGAAAATTTTAAAACTAAGCATTTGTTTTATTTAAATAAAGCCAGGGTCCCTTCAGATACAAATTCTTTCCTATGAAAATTATCTGAGAAAGAGGAACTTAAAGCTCATTACAGACACCTGTCTTCTATAATTTTAGTATTTTCAGTAAAGAATAAGGTGCAGACTAAGGATCACTTCCAGAGTAGATAAAGCTCTCATACTTTAGATTAAAAGCCAACAGTTGACTGTTGGGTTTTGAGTAACATTCTTCTAGATCGATTAGAATCATAGAATCATAGAATGGCCTAGGCTGGAAGGGATCTTAGAGATCATTTTAATCCAGCCTTCCTGTCGCTAGGGAAAATTGGATTACTTCCAGTGACTCCACAGTAGAACCTGCAATGCTTCGTAAATGATAGTAGAGGAACAGCAGGTCCTATCTCTAGAAAAAGTATTGTACATATGTACTATTTTTCTTTGCTGTTTCAACCGAAGACTTTAAACTTTATAATTTTCCATGGAAAAATTACACTCCCAGTACAGCCGAGGTATTCAGAATTTACATTCTGAATTTCCTCACGATCTTCTGATTTTTCAACCTTTGTCTTGCACTGTTATAAAGTGCTATGAGTATATTTTGTATTCTACAGAGGCAGTCGCACAATTGTCTGTGCAGAACAGCATACGTTGAAAATGAGAGAAACGTAATGAAATGATTGAAAGTATATAAATCAAGAAGTAAAGGAGTTCCACAGGTACATCAGGAGATTAAATTTTGACTCAGAATGAAATTCAGAATGAGTGTGAAAATGACACAGAAAAGTGTCCAAGGAAAGATTTGGAGAAAAATAAGCAAAGGATGGTTCTTGAAACAAAGTGCAGGCCTTGGAAGAATTATGAAAAGTCCCTAAAAAGATCAGTCAGACTCTAACACAGCTAAGGAGAAGTCTTAAGGACATCTGAGATGGTGATAATATTAATAAAGGTAATGGAAAGGGAAAAACACTGGTATGCACCAAGATAAGAGACAAGCAAACTGGGATTAGGTAAAAAATTGAGCATGTGTTTTAAAAGTCCATAACTGTGCTTGTTTTTTTTCTGTAATTTGTGTTCAAACCCTGTTCCTGATATTTTTTAATGGGATAGGAAATCACCTTCCTGTTGGTGAGACATACCCCTTGGGAGATTTCAGAGTTGAAAGGGCAGGAAAGGAGTAGGAGAATATCTGTGCGGTACCTTCAGAAAAATTGTAATATTTCATATTATGTTTAGAGCTTGACTTTCCAGCCTCGTGTGATTTTGTTTGAAATCTTAATCCTAAACTTTTTTAAGAAGGCTTCTAGCTTCTTATTTGCAGTGACAGTTGTAAACATGAAAAAAAGAAGGAATACATGAACTCAAATCACCTGAAAGTTATGGACCCTCATTGCTAGTTATGAGTGTTAATAACAACATCGATAAGATGCATTAATAACAAATGTATTAATAACGAAAGTCTCAGAAATTATTGAAGATGGCATAATAAATAATAAGCTTAAATTGCAGTAAGGGAAAAAAGCTTGATATTAGAAAAGATTTTAAACTATGAGAATAGTTGACAATTAAAACAATTTTCCTGGAAGGCTGTGTGAACTCCGTCATAAGCAATTTGTTAACATAGATTAGATATAGCCAAGCCAGTCATGATAGATGTTTAATGTGACCCTGCCTCAGAGCTTTTGAGTGGACTAGATGACCTCTTGATATTCATTCCCACTTTATAATTCTGTTATTCTTAAAACAAGCATTTTTCTTAAGAATATTCTCATTTTTCAAACCTTTATTTACTGCTGAATTCTTATTGAGGCCAGCAAGGCTGGCCTCATAAGAAACTCTTGTATTTTATTATGCAGGCAAATTCTGACAGAAGAGACTTTGAAACTAATGTGTTCCAAATATGCCTTCAGTGTTTGGAAATGTTATGAGTCTTGTAGAAGTTGGCTGCTGATCCTCCAGGTATTTTTTTTCAGGTACTGCATTACTGTATAAAACATAACAAAAAATTAGGCCAGCTTCAGTTCTGAAACATCCACAAAGGGTTTTCAGGGAATCATTGGGTGTTACACATATTTAGTCACAGGAAGATTTTGGTTCATAGATGAAAATTATTGCTTATTGTTGCTTATAAAAAAAAAAATCAGTAAATTCCCTGGAATTTTAATGATAAATATTAAAGTAATTTAAATATATAGTATTTAATATAGCTTAGCTAAATAGAATATCCAGATTAAACTTTATGCTTATATTGATTGAGTACTCACTCAGATAAAGGGGTGATGCCAAGATCATTGGATCGCATTTGATACTCAGGGAATCATTCAAAATTTTAACAGTTTTTCTGAAGATGAATTTTGGCATAGGTTTTCTGTGAAAGAAAACCTGAGCCCATGAGATACCTGGCTTATTTACCTGTTTATGAGAGATACTTAGTTATTGCTTTATCAAGTGATTAAGAGGTAGAACTGTGATTACTGAAGATCATTTCTGTTTGTTTCTCAATATTTATGAGCAATGCCGAGAAATTGGAGATTTCAGGGATTTATCTTCAAATATTCTATATTATTTTTGTGGAAAAGATGTGAAATATAAGAAGTAGTTCCCTGTT
Organism: Apaloderma vittatum; assembly: GCF_000703405.1. Taxonomy (NCBI): domain Eukaryota; kingdom Metazoa; phylum Chordata; class Aves; order Trogoniformes; family Trogonidae; genus Apaloderma; species Apaloderma vittatum. The sequence continues at coordinate 62,194 of NW_009705156.1, forward strand.
CCAATATGCCTTGACTAGTAGGTGTGCATATTACTAGTAGTCATATCTGTAGACATAGGTAATTCACCGAGAACCTTTTTTAGATTGATTATGGAGGATCCCTAAATTTGTGGTATTCAGTAACTCTATGAGTCATGAGTGGTCAGTCATAGGATCTTGCTGCTTATTCATATTAGTTGAGTTTACAGACATCTCCAGAGAAAAAAAAAAAAAGTTATACGGGCAGAGTTCATTTCCAAGAAATATTTGTGCATACTACTTCAGAATTTGATTTCTGGGATTATTGATGTCACTAAAATTCGTTCTCATGAATAAAAAAGATAAGGAACAGGAATCATGTACAAATTACTACCTCTGTTATTTTCAGAATAGCTATCACATCCTGGCTATAATTCATATGTAAGGCATTTTTGATTGTTTAATGTGGCATATCATACTCTTGTTTTTTCTCATATAAGAATGACATTAAACTTATCTACTTATATAGACTCTTAGTTTTCCATTAGTGATACTGAAGAAGCAACCAATTAGCTATATTTGCTCTTCACGCATTTAGGAGAGTATTTTCCAACTAGAAAGAACATTGTACTTCTTTTGGGGATTGTGAGATTGCCAACTCTGATAACAATAACTGTACCTAGCAAAGCTAGGCAGACGTTTGACCCAGGCAACAAGATGCTCTTACAGTTTTGTGAAGATGGCAATGACTGCTGTTCGTTCCTTTTCAGATTTCCTTTTTCTGCATTACTAATGCACTAACATTCTGGAAATGGCATGTCATTTCTATCTTTTAATTAATATTTCTTACTTTTTATTTTTAAACATAACTCTATCTCTGCTTGTCCTTTTCTTTCAAAGTTTCACGATCACTTCTGGCTGAGTGCTCCAAGAAACCCTGTGATTTTTTAGAAACTTACCCTTTGACCTTTTTATATATGATGGAAAAGCTTTGTTTTTGCTTCTGGTTAAAATCTGGGATAGGAATTACCAAAAATAGATTTCTGTGTATGTCAGTTTTTAAACAACAGGAAAAAGCAAATCTTCATGCTATCAGTATATATATAATATTTCCTGTAGCTCAACTTAGTAAGACTAAAACCGACAACAGCAAAAAACCTCAGCATGAAAGCTAAAAATCAGTGTTGACACTCATGAACTCGTGCAATTGTACGTTTGTTTCTTACTTTTCAATAGGGTGAATTAAGGACAAAATGTCAACCTGAATTTTTACCAATAAATTTGAATCTCCATGGTTTTGTGGGGTCAAGTCATTAATTGAATACATTTTGTCTAGGATTTTAATAGCAGGGTAATCATTCTTTTATACATAGCATTAGATGAAAGTGCTTTTAGCTGCCTCTAGATTAGTGGTTGAAATTACATCTTTTGGCATATGAGGGAGAAAGTATTCCAGAAAGAAGCCAGAAGTCTAAAACCATGAGGGAAAGTTATTTCCACCGTGCTTTAATGCTTCACTTCTGCTTGTTACATTTAATAACACCTCCTTCGTAAGTTTTTAAGTTCTTGGCTACACACATATCTGTCAAGATGATAAACTGAGAGTTGTAGAAGCAGATAGCATTGCATAAATCATAACATAAGATTTTCCATGAAAACAAATGTGAAAAAGTAAGCATTTCACAAACTGTAAGGATTAAATTTTGCTAAGATTCTTTTAGAGGGTAGATTAGTTTCTGCAAAATAATCATGCAGTTTTGTAGTTCAGAATCATGCAAGTCTGCATCTCACTCATGTGGAGCTTGATGAAAGCCAGTGGGAACACTGGATGCACAACGTACTGATACAATAATAGATTTTATGCATAGCATAAATTTTTCTTTTGTTACAACTATTCTTGGCTACAGTCACAGCTGTAGGCATTGTTGATGGGATGTGAAGTCTTCTTCTGACCTCAGTTGTGTTCTATCTCAGTTACATTTTAATAATGCACTGTACTCTTCTAAAGAATTCTGCCTGGCTCGAGGCACAAAGCCTTCTAACTATAGGAATTTTCAAGCAGTGCTCACCTGTGAATCAGTCTACTCTGAGTAGTGCATATGTTTCAGTTTACATAGTGATATAATCTAGAAGAGCAGTAGATTTAAATAGTCCTTCTCTCAGCATTGACAGGTGGTATGGATAGACCCTCATAAGACAGAAAAGACAGCAATGAATAATAAATTAATTGTAGAAACATCTGTAAGTCATCTAGTTTAACTCTCCACTCAAAGCGGATCCAACGTAAAAGTCAGCTCAAGGCCTCGTCTAATCAAGTATTGAAAATCTCCAAGGACCTTATTTCTCCCTCCTATCCTAGTTCTGTTTCTGTTTAGCTTTCATCTTGAATGGACCACAAACATAAAATGCAAGGACTGTAACCTAGTCTGAAATAAAGTGAAAAAAAATCACTCTTAATCACATGAACAAAGCCCTATGAGTTTAACAGGCATCATTAAAATTCATAGGTGTATAATGTAAAGTTAAAACTCCTAGCTACATAATGTAAAATATATAAATATTATGTTCACATACATAAGACTTTTTCATCAGATTGCACATAGTCTATCTAAACTATTGATGAGAGAATATAAGGGATAGTAAATGCAACTCATCCTATGGGGGCCACTCATTCCACCACAGTCCATGAGGACTCTGATTCTCTAGTCCCAAATCTTTCAGCCTTTCCAGAAGTTTACTAAAAAGATTACTAAAACAACTGCAGAAATAAGAATAAAGTGGAGTTATGATGGAAGTGGTTTTCCATCCCTGCAAACTGGAAGTATCCCTATCTCGTAAAGATATTGGCACCATTTGTGCTAATACTGAAGTGGTGAATATCCAGTGGTCAGCACTCGGGGGCGATGGCTGACCCTTGATTGTCTAATTCAAGGAAAGAGATTCTGTCTTCCCGATCACAGAAGAGAGTCCAGTCATCTGATTATTGAACATTAATGGATGGTTTTTCTCTCACTATCACTTAAAGGAGCAGGTTAACTTGGTATAATAGCTCATTGTACCAAATAATTTGTAGTTCACTGTACCAAAGTAAACTTTAAGTTGCTTCTTGCCTTGGGGCATGTTGCTATGAATAATAGTTTTTTGCTTACCTTGGTTCGTGTCCACTGGCCAATCAATGTCAGGCAACCTTTGCAGGGAACTTTGTTACGCCCTAACAAGAATCATAGAATGGCCTAAGCTGGAAGGGACCTTAGAGATCATTTTAATCCAGCCTCCCTGCCACCAGGGATGTCACCTCTTGACTAGAGGCAACACATGGGGACCGAACGGGAAGAATGTGATGTATTCAGTGATGTTGGTTATTGGTTTAGAAAAATATCCAAATACATTAATTATTGCTACATGGTCCAGCTAATATTTAAGCCATGGAAAAAAGAAATGCAGCTTTCTTTCAAATACTGAAACTGAGGAATATACTATAGTGCTGAAATACATGAAAAGGAAGCTGTCATTATTAAGTGTCCTAAGAGAAAAATCACAGGAAATAAGAAAATTTCCTTAAAAAAATGCTAGTATATTATCAATTTATCAAGTCAAGGAAATTAGGTATTCACAGTTAAACAAATTAATAGGATTTGGTGCAAGGAGTGGTTGCATATACTATAAATTTGTCTTCCAAATGTGACCAACTGTAAAACTGTATTACCATTCATGGGAGATGACCACATCTTCATGTTCTGAAAAGGAAAATAAAGTCAATATTTAGAAGCAATTAGGTGATAGATACTAAGAAAAATTTCTGATTGGATAAAAATCAAAATGTTTTCATAGTTCAGAGTTTTAACCTGAGCTATATTTTGCAGCTTCTCATTTTAAATTTCTGGTGCATAAATTTTCTGGTTCTTGTAGAGTGCAAGTGAATTCTGAAGACAGGCACTCTATTCTGTTCTGCTGCTCTGTGTAAGTACTGAGATATTTTTTCTCAGCAAATGTTTGTGAACAAAGACAACATGAGGGTAGATATATGAGAAAATAAGAAGTTCCATGTTTAACTTATACAAACTTTGCACAAAATACTTCTCTTTTTTTCATTTTTCATTGTGCAGTCTTGGTCAAACAAAAATGTAGTGTCTTCAGAATCAGTATGTCAATTTATTTAGGGTATATCTTAGGATGTTAACATCTTTGACTTGCACTGACTTCACCTGAAAGTGTTTCTTTATGGTTTTCTTTAGGATTGAAAGCAGTATTCTGTGTGAATGAAAATCATATCTTTTTTTCGGGTATTAATTTTTCTTAACTTTCAGGGATGCCCCCTTCTTAACTCATGACTTGTAGCAAACCCTAGAAATATTAGAACTATTAAAAAAGTTAATCAAAATATTTAAAAATGGGAACCAAAATAAAGAACGGAGCCCCTTCCTTTACTGTGCACTGAATAGGCACTTTTAGAGGAATCCAAAACCTGCTTGTATACTTTTCACATCAGAAACCTTTCTTTTCAGGAAACTGTTTCATCTTTTCTTTAAAAATGTGGATTTGATTTGTCTATAACAAAAGCTTGGTAGCTGGAAGGATGCAGCAGAAAGGTTTTTGTGGTTTCCATGGATCTTCTGTGTAAATGCTTTTTGATTGTAAATGGCCCTCTGGGTTTGTGACTGAATACTTCTCGTAGACCAAGAAGATTTAATAATCAAAATTATATTATTTTTATTTAGTGTGGGGTTTCTTCATGTCTTAAACAAGACTGTTCTCTCACTTTGCCTGAGGATATATCTTGCTCTAGCTGTGTGATTAGATTTTAGATACATGCAGTTGAAAATAAACCCAATTACCTAAATAGATGGAAGGTAGAAGTAAATTGTGATTAGCAGATAATTGTAATACCAGAGATTCAGAAGCCTGAAAGACTAACTCTGTTGAATTTTGGGGATGTAGCACCTAATCCGTAACAATATTTTAAAGACGGGAGGTTTACTACCTTGTTGGTAAAATACTCAGATACAGTAAAAATGCTTTAATCCTTTGAAGTTCTAATGTTTAAAAAGCCAATAGAACTACCTCTGTATTTTATCTATAGGCAGACAGTATAAATATGTCTTGGGTATTGTGGGTGGGTATAATTTAAGAATAGGCACAGGACATGCTCAACAATTCTAGGTAAAGCAATTAAATTTACCATTGTTCAGTAAACTTCACAAGTAAACATTTTATAAGGACACATGAATTTCTTAAATACTAAAAATATGTATGGCGTATGGAGGCTAGAACATGTATACTTTTAAAGTATTTCTGAGAGTACTCTAAAACAGTAACCACCCAATCACTGTTGCATGACAGAAAGCAGCTGATGCATTCAGCAGTTTTACATATGATTATGTGTGAAACTATAATTTTAATTTTCATTGAAGAAAGGGAGGTGTTGTTTTTTTCAAAAATGGCAGATTTCATGGGACAATATTACATTTCTTAAACACGATATTTTAATGGCCTTTATCAATCAAACAGGCATTATAAGATGCTTGAAATCTTTCAGGGCCAGCAGAAGAAATAAAAATGCATTTTAGCCTGTTGGAGCTGTGCTTTCTTGTTACAGTTTTCTTTCTGTAAGTAGCAACACCAACATTCACCATTCAAGAATCAGTAAACTAAAGTGAAAATTGTGATATTAGTGTAAAAAAAATAGGACATTTTTGAAAACAAAATTTGCTTGCTCTTTGTCTGATAGTTTTTGAACCATTAAAGTTAACATTTTTCACTTGTTGCCTATAATTAACTGTAATGGAAAAATATAAATTTATTCTTATTTATATTATGATCTCCTTAAAGAAACAGTTTGTTTGAGTATATGACTATCATTGAGACTTTTCATCTAATAACTTGGCTAATCAACCTGAGATGGATTGAGGTCATAAAGCTCCTGTAAGTTTCACGTGACTAGATAGGCAGGTGAATAAGAAAATATCTCAGCATAAGGGAAGGCTGCAATCATAGAGATATGGCATAACTATGGGAATGATCTCAAAAGGACATTATGCCTTTTTAGACACCAAAGATAAGCATAAGACACAATCAGTAGGAAATCAGATTTCAGTTGTTTCTGTGCCCACATGGAAGTTTATCACCTGCCCTCTGGAACAGGAGCTTAATACTGCATCAAAAGATACAAGGCTTGCAAAAAATGTGCAAATTAATAATGTTGTTTTTGTGGCAGTACGCATCTCTGAAGTATATTTTGTACCTTTCTCTTTCTTCTAAACAATTTCATCTCCCTCTGGCACTCTAGGCAAAGATCTTGCCCTTCATATAAGATCATTGATTTATATAAGAGAAAAAGGAAAAGAAGACATGAATTTAGGAGAAGAGAATTAATGTGTCTTCCCTAGAGACATTTCCTAGGAGTTCTGTATTCTCTTTTCATCGTCTGTTTGCACACATCTGTTTTGAATATGCAGCTGAGCAAATCTAAGAACAAGCCACTTGGGTCTACCAGTAAAGTTTCTATCTTTATGGCATTGATTGCTTGGTCATTAATACCTTCTGAATCATTCTGAGCATGTACAGTGAAAGAAAAGAAAGTAAAACTAAGCGCATTATTCTCTAGAAAATGAACAGCTTCACATATTACTTGTGAAGCTCATGCAATGGAAATTATTCAGCTCTTAACTTGAAAATATAGCTCATGATAAAAAATAAGATCTCAAAATACCTTTTTTTAATACAACACATAGATTCCATGACTAAATCCAAAAATATACGAAGCAGTGAATGTATAACCTTTCAATAAACTCTCCAAAGGTTCTCCTCCTGTAAAAGTGGAAAATAGTGTTTTTTCAGATGATGTAAAAATTACAAAACAAGGACTTGACTCGTCCAGTCTTCTTGACAAAAGAAGTGTTGCCTACAAAGCAAGTTAAGTGTCAAACTCTATAACGTACAAAACCCAGGGGGATTCAGGAAGCTGTGTTGGTGACGGCCATAATAAAATCTGTGATTAACATAAATCCCTTTTCAAAATATGATTTTAAAGTTTAGTCATGGGAGAACATAGACCAGAACCCCCTGTCAGTGACTTTCACAGCTGATCTGAATTAAAATATATTTCCCCTTGCTAGTTGGTAGGCTTAATAAACTACTACATTAAGTAAAACCGAAGAAATGCATATTTTCTATTTAAAATTCAAGGTGATTCTACAGACAGTCATTGATATTAAAATAATGTGAATTGAGTATTAAATATGTGACAATATAAGGGTGCAGCACATCACTTTCTTTGCATGCTTTACTTCTCATTTCACTTTCATATTATATAAAAAGGCATTGTCATATACAGGCAGTTATCAGAATATCTTGTCTTGATGAGAGTTTATAAGTTAATGGTTCTTTTCTCTCCTTTGAAAGGCAGAAGGACATCCTGATGGTAATTGACTTTCTAAAGGTGTACTGCAATGCTTGGTGGAGTAGTTGTATTTGATTCAGTAGGCTGGAACCGCAAAATAATTTCAGCTAACAGCTCTATGCCAGAATAGTCAAATGCCTGGAAAAATGAGGTAGCAATGAATTACTTTGAACAAGAGTATCAGCTATTTTACTATTAGAAATTAACTATGGAACAGAAACAGAAGGCCTGTTGTGTTCCCTGGGGATTAAATGACTGTGCAAATAGAACATACTCAAAGCATGAGTATTATTTCTCCTCCTATTATTTCTATATTTCTGTGTCGTATGAGGAATGGCTGAGGGGTCTGGGGCTGTTTAGCCTGGAGAAGAGGAGACTGAAGGGAGACCTTATCGCTCTCTAAAACTACCTGGCAGGAGGTTGTAGCGAGGTGGGTGTTGGTCTGTTCTCCCCAGTGGCAAGTGACAGGACAAGGGGAAATGGCCTTACGTTGCATCATGGAAGGTTCAGGCTGGATATTAGGATTTCTTTACTGAAAGGGTTGTCAGCCATTGGCACAGCCTGCCCAGGGAGGTGGGTGAGTCACCATCCCTGGAGGCGTTTCAGAGACAGGTAGATGTTGTGCTGAGGGACATGGTTTAGTGGTGTTGATAGGGATCGGACAAAGGTTGGACTCGATCTTGAAAGGCCTCTTCCAACCAAAACTATGCTAGGATTCTCTCCAAGCATTAATATAAACAGTTGTCTCTCTCTAAGCTCCATGCTCTTTTTAAACTTTTTGAAATGTTAGGAGCTCCTTTAAAAACCACTAATAAATATATTTGGTTTCTCATCAACATGCTGCTTAATATTTTACTTACTTCTTTCCTTCAGAAGTACATTCAGCATGAGTACCTCCTTACCCTGGCTTAAATTATTTGTTCATTAAGCCTGAGCAGGAGTAGAAGTCAACAGAGCTAAATTGCAACATGGAATGCACTGTAAGAATCATCTCCCTCTTTCATTTCCAACAGCCCCAAGGCATTCTGCAATAAAAAAACATGAAAAAAAAGATAAAATAAAAATGAAATAAATAAAATAAAATAGGCAAGGTCCCTCTTGCTTCTTAGACACAATGGCTCTTCAAGTTGATTTAGCTCACCAAGAGTCAATAGTTATCTCTATATAAATGAAACTCCTTTCTCCTGAACTTTCTCTAAACACTTTTTGAGTTCTGGTGTTCTTTTTTATGGTTTTTGGTATATGCATTTTTGTTTGTCCTCTCTGCTGACTCAAACTGTCTTACAGGGTCATGGTAAAGCAAACTGCAACTGTACTGCCAGCCTGGAAATTCCTTTTCATCTGCAAAATACTGAAATAGAAATACAGCTACACTAGCCATGAAGGATGCTAACCAAGGACATTGAATAGAAACAGCACATTTTATTAGCTTCCTCCACTAGCAGGACCTAAACTCTCACACTAGCTAACTGACAGTGTGTGAGACATTGTCTGACATAGACAGAAAGGAAGAGAAGCTCAATATGAATATCTAGTGTAGTGGACTCACATGGGAGAGGGAGATGTTTCTGAAGCCATTTGATAGGCGGCGTTTCATATCTTCTGACACTAACATTCTGCTGCTTTGTTGCCCAGATTCCCGTATTATGAGTCTCTAAGGGAAGATTTGGCAAAATATTTAAATTCCTATTTCATGGCTAATTTTAATAAAAACTTAGAGCCTACTTTTGAGAAATGGAGGCCTGGACATCTTAAGTTGGGCAAACAAATCTGCAGAGACTTTCCTTAGTGGTTTTGTCATTCATCTCTCTGTTTAGTCTTTGTCTCTAAATGAAGAAGATTATACATATTCTCATAAGGACATGATGAAGATTAATTAACTGATGTTTGTGAAGCTCTTAATTTGCAATATTATACACCTGTCCAGTGAACTTTATTCCTTACAAATTGAATGAGTGAAATGTCTTCTGGGGGGAAAAATAAGGAACTGTGAACAGGCAGTTATAAAGAATAACAATATTGCCCCATAAAGATGCTAAATAGAGTTTTCACACAACCCTTAATTCTGCTGTTATTTATCTTTTAGAGTCTGACTTGAAATATTAAGCTTATTTTAGCATTATTAGTAGATTGCTGGGGTTTTTTTGGTGTCTGTATTCTCCGTGTTTGTATTCTACTTTGCAGACAGGGAAAAAGCACTTAAAAATATAGGCTACTTCTTTTCAGCAAGGCCTTGAAGTAAAACTAACATGGTGTTTGTAAATATGTTCATAAGTCAAGACTATCTGGAAATAGGATTCAAAATTACTTTTTTCTTAAATGAAAAGTGTATTTTCAAAATCCCATCATTTCCACAGTCTTCTTTTTATTTTTGTCAAAATTCCCAGGAAAAATGACCATGAAATGATGTGATGCATGAAAAATTCAGGAAGAATAATTTGAAATCAGGCTCATAAATTCAACTTTCCACAGAGGAGCTACTTATCTGTCTGCCTGCCGGGTGTTTGAACTATGGCATCTGGTTAGCTCAGAAGTTAATGACCATTTTCTATATGGCTTATTTTCACAAAGATGTTAAAATCAAATCCCAGCTCAAGGAAAAATAAGGGGGAAAGCTCTTTTATTTTCATGTTTAGTTTGCAAATGGTTAATAGATAGACATCTCTGAAATGTGCCCTAGAAGTAGAGCTAAATAGATGAATCTTTTTTTGTGCTGAGGAAAAGAAAATGATGATGAAAAGAAAATGATGATATCTTTATATATCCAATGTGTACCTTTCTAGATTTGTGCATGCAGAGAAGAATACTTCTAAATGTACATACATTTTAATCAAGTAATGCCTGCAATACAGATTATTTGGAGCTATTAAATTGCTTCCTGATACATTGCCATTCTGCAGAAAAAAACCTAAGAATCAGTCTTGCATTACACCCACAAAGCCAAGGTCTAGTCTTTTTGGAAGAATCATTTCAGAGTCAAAGTTCTTAATCTGGAAACAATTTTGAGCCAGAGAATAGCCAGACAGTCAAGCAAGAAATTTATCACTGGGTAGAACTCTCCTTTTACTTGCTGACTTACTAAGTAATATTAATGGAAATAACTTAGAAGAATATACTGTATGTTAAGTTAGCAGAATGGATGCTGCCTGCGGGCTACTGCAGTCATTCTTGCTGACATTATCCTGTTCCTTTCAGATTGGCTGTGTAGCTCCCAGTATTTTGTGGTAGGGTTTGCCTTACAAGAGGAGGTCTTGCTGGAAGAGAGCTGGAAAATAGCAAGCCATGATGTCAACAGAGGGACATCACCTCAAGCGGTGTCTGCTTCTCTGTTGGGAGGAGTTGTGTTTATATTAGTGCATGTAATAATGTCATTCTTAACCGGTCTTGGGCAATTGCAGCAAGAACTTAGGGGTTCCCTCTATTATTCATGAATGTGATTCCTCCCCCCACAAACTACTGCACTTCATTTGTACGTGCCTGCATAGCCTGGTTTTCCGGCTGTAGGTGTTGCCTACGTTGCAACTAAAAGGTGCGAGTGCAGCATGCGGAGGCCTACCAGACTAGCTTTAATCTCATTAGCTTGGATAACAACATTAGTGAAGATGTGATAGAATGAGCTTCAGTAAATAAATGTATGTTGATGTGAAAGCCTGCTAGGAATCATCAAGGCATCCCCGGATGGCCAGCAACAACAACGTACAAATTTTAAAAATTCTTCCCACGCTTGGCAATTGCTTTAAAGCCCCAAACCATCCTACACGTAGTTTACAATTAGTAACAGTAAACTCAAAAATATATAATATTTTAAAATTGTTTTACTAAATTAACTACTTGACAGGATAAAATTTTAGCTGAAAAAAAGTTTTAATTTTCTCCCTGTGGTTTCCCAGTCTTCAATGGCACAGCTGTCTTCACTACAGCTGAACTCTCTGTGTTAGCTGGCTCCATCATAACCCACATCTGTCAGAGCAGGGTTCTTCTGTCTTCTTACTGCTGCCTACAGAGTTTCATTACTGGTATCCTGAGTATCGCTTTGCATTCTTGAATGGTAGAAGAGTAACACAAGTAGATGAAATTGGCTCTGGTTCCTGAGTCACTACATGTTCTTTTGTGAAGAGGAGACAGCCCACTGGCTTAATGAGAAAAATTAGAAAATTAACTCAGAAGTAGAAAAGGTAATTAGAAGACAAAAGCTGGTTACTGAACTGAGGATATAGACCCTTAAAGCTTTAAAACCAAAAGATAGTCATGAGAGGAAGTAGTAAATGTAAGTTAGGCAAACAGTACAGGAAAAAGATCGAACATTGTTCTCAAAATAAGAAAATATACTTGAAGGTGAAAAAAACGATGGGTGCAAAGCATGTACTTGCTCAGTCTACAAGGTTCATCCTTCCAGTACAGCTTTATTGTATTGTTCTGTCAATGAGCATTACTGGGCAGTAGCATCACCTCTTCCTTTTGTTCTTATATGTCTGAAAGACACTGAAAGTCAGCTGCAGCAGAAAAAGCAGCAGAACCCAGTACAAGCCTTTACACTCAGACCATTTTAAGTGGTCTGGAAAATCTGTTCTGTACACGCCCTGAGAGTGCCACACGAAATACCAGAGGATGTTAGCGTTAGTGCTGCTCAGGGAATAGCGCACTCAGACGACTCCTCCACACATCAGGCTTTGTATAACAGGCAGACAGTCACTGGCAAGGCTTCTGCATACCGGCAGGGAACCACCCTAACCAGGGATAGGAATGCAGTCTTCTGTATTCTTCTTGCACCTGCTGGAAGGCAAAGAGGCAATCATGTTTCTTGGGCTTGGAGGCAAACTCCTGGATGCCATACTTTGTGCAATCCCTTCATTTACAGTAATGGAGAGGTGCCTTGTCTTTAAACATAGGATAGAAATTAAGAAGTCTCATTCCGAAATGGATTTTCTGCATGACCTTGAACACTTAATCTCCCCTTGCTTGTTTTCTCATCTGTACAACAGGGATAATAATGTTTGTCGACCACACTGGGGGCTGTAATGCTAAATTAATTAAAGTTTTAAAGCACTTTGATTCTCTTACATAATAGGTTTCTAGAAGTATGAAGCATAGCTATTTATTATCTAAGTTTTCTTTACTTTTTATTCATGCTCTATCAATTCTATTTTAGCTTTTTCTTCAAAATTATTTGTCCTAATCATTTCATCTGGGTGAAAAAAAAAGAAATTTATAAAAACTAATGATTGCATAGAAACTAATGTTTGGAAAGACTGTTCTAAACTTCTTATTTTTAAGTGTACTTCCTCACATCTAACATGTACAATATTTCTTCTCTTTAGTGACTTTCCAGTGTGTTTTTTTCTTCTTTATATACTGTTTAAGACATCCATGAGCTCACACAAATGGGCAGGAGTATGCACTCCCGCTCTTATAGTTTAACTTCCATTTCTTTTATTATATTTTCTATTTGTTCCGGTTTAATCCCAGTCCTCTCTTGCTGACTTTTCTTCCTCTTTTTTCCTTCACATTTCAAGAATTCTGAATCAACCAGTGAAGAGTCATGTGTATACACTGTCATTTCTATTTGCTATTTCACTTCTTTTTTCTTTTCTCTTTTTTCTTTTTTTCTCTTTTTCTTTTTTCTTTTTTCTTTTTTCTTTTTTCTTTTTTCTTTTTTCTTTTTTCTTTTTTCTTTTTTCTCTTTTCTCTTTTTTTTGAGACAGGGCAGGCAGTGTGCTGTGCTAGATATCAGTATGGTGCACCTCAGGTACACTGTTTCTGTTTGACTTCACTTTATGTCATTTCTGGAATGTATTTAGTTCCTTTTAGCAATAAGCCAGGACAAGAATTTGGCTAGATTTTGCCACATTTCTGAAGCACTGTGTAGATAAGTGCTCCCAGATCATCTGATGCTACTGTTGTAGTGTTCAGCAGCCTGCTGAAAGTGTGAGATATGAAGTAGATTATATAACACCCAAATACTGGCTTGTCTGAGACTTTAGATAAGGATATGATTTAAATGCACATATCGAATCTGTAAAAAGTGGTGACACCACAAAAAATGAAATTATAGGTTGCATTGTAGGTAAATTCTATGGTGTAATCACTTCAGAAGAGTTTGAAGTGCATTTTCCTACACTTGCTTCTGTATTCCTATTTTTCTGCTCCTTACTATTTCTAAGATAAATTGGGATTAACTTTTCTATGCCTCATTGCTTACCGTAGTCATTTCCTGAATTTCAAAAATGTCATTGAACATGTCTTTGTTAAAAAGAATAATAAGCTACTAAAGTAGCTTATTCAACATGCTCAAGTCAAAAGATATGTACAATCATTAAACAGCAGTGAATGAATGGATTTTGTAAGGAGGCAGCTTGTTCATTGGAATTTGTTGAGCTCTACAGAATAAGCAAAGTTTGAAGAAAAAATATATACTTAATTACTCTGAAGTTATAAAATGTGAAGGACTTTTTCATGAATGTGGAAGATGAATTTCTCTGCTCAGTTTACAGCTTAGACTGTTAGGACACAGATTGACTGTAACTGTTAACATGAAATTTTCTGAGGCCTGGCCTCTGATTCTGCTTTGGAAGAAGGTAGAGAAAAAAAGCTAAGAAATTCTAATACTAATTCTGAGTTTGATTTAAATGCTGATATATTTAATCTTACTATAACTGTTTCTGTAAAAGTCCTCCCTTGCAATGACTATGAAATTTAACATTATTTATAACACATTATGGAAACCTCGTGGCTAGATTCTGGTCAGAACGTGTCCCACTCATTATCAAGTTCCTCTTGTGGACAATATAGTAGCACTCATTGGGAATAGTCTGTATCTCTGCATTCTGTATCCTGCACCAGCAGAGTGGCTTGAAAAGAAACAAACTTTGTCTACTGACAGAATAGTATTGGTTAAACCAGGAAATGAGTTAGGATGTTCAGAAAACCAGCTGAGCTTCTAGGTGTGGTGGAACATTTTCCCTTTTGTCACTGAGCAGCATTTCCTTCCAGCTGTAGCCTCACGCGGGTGGGGGCCGCTGCTCTCCACTTCAGAGACCACAGCGGTGGAAGTGCTGTGCTGCATGCATAATTTTGTGTTTTGCTTATATGAATGGAAAATGTGATGATGGTTTATTTTGCTGAATTTGGATACAGGAATGCACGGTGCCAACCTCAGTGAGATATCCCCTAGGACCTGAATGTAGCCTAGTGATTGTGCCTTGGGATGACTGCTGCTTGCAAGTGGTACAGTGGCATTTAACCAGTTAAAGGGGTGTGAAACTATGTGCTTTCAGTCTTATAATGCAAGTCTTCACAGAAAGATTAACACTTAGGTTAACACTCTTGGATATTTATGAGATCTTGCTGAAGTCTTAGAGGCCCTCACATTTTAATGCATTTCCAAGGCTGGGTAATGAAAGAGTCAGGAAAAGTGTGGTAAATGCAAAGGGATATTTAATCCTCCTGATTACTCCAGATTGCTCTTCTGTGCAGAAGAAAGAAATCGTCAAGTGGACTCCCCCTTTTCTCTTTGCCCAACTGAACTCCATTTTCGTCATCCAGGAACTCGGAAAATATTTTTGTGATTTCATTGAATTTCCCTGGGAACATTTTCAGGTTAAATGTGAATACAGCTGCTTTGTCTGAATATTTTTTATTTATGATGCTTACATATTTAATAACTATTAAATATAAATATCTAGGTGAGTGGAATAAATTTATTTGGGATGTAGGTTCTTTCATTAGATAAGGTTTTGTTCTTTGTATGACTGCAATAGTAACTACATTTGCTAAAGATGTAAATCAAGAGATTGTTAAAAGTGGGTCCATATAAATATTGAATATTAAGCTTTCTGCTCTTTGCTTCATAAAGTACAGTGTTTATTGTGACAATAATCCATTCATTGCTTCTCTGGTTTTAGGGCTTGTTTAATGCTTTAGCAATATTGTATACTCAGGATGCTTCAAGAAGGTACAATTATTTATAAAGCAGTATTCAACTACGAGTGTTGCGAATTAAAATATCAGTTATTGTGTCTCAACAGATTTTACCTGATTAGTGGTGGAGTTCCTTTTATTATATGTGGGATTACAGCAGCAACCAATATCAATAATTATGGGATTGAAGGCAATGCACCATAGTAAGTAGAAACTATTATAATAAAACTTCTAAGGAAAACATACTCTTCCTGTTATGCCGATAAATGTAACTGACTTTGTAAAGGACACAGACATGTCATTTGGGATGTCGCTTATGGAATTTTGTTAAATAATAGCTATGAAAGAGCAGTGTCTTAATCTGGGGCTTGCTGCTTCACCTCTATCAATTTGACTCCATTACAGTCTATAGAACCACTTTTCATTTACAAAAGTGCTCCTCATTTACACCCAAGTAAGTGAAAGGATTATTTGAGTTACTAATTTATTAAATAGTTCCAATTCATTATCTACCTTGAACTGAAGTCCTTCAGGTGACTTGTTTTAAGTAATTTACAAATAACTATGTGAAAAAAATGACAAGTAAGAAGAGTAAGAATCCCTCCTCTACCCCCATCCCTCCTCCCCAAAAAAATTATTTCGGATTTTCACTACCTGGCAAGGTTTCAGTCACAATGTCTTGCGTTCCTGACATAGCCCTCTAGTGTACTACTTAGTGTTCAGTACACCTCCACGAGCTGTCCAGGCATGGTATTGTTATTAATTCTTGGCCTGAAACATACAATATCAATAAAGTACACTAAGTCTTTCCATAAAAGTGTATCAGACTGCAAACTTTAATACATTCGGTGTAAATGGCAATGACTGGCACACTAATGGATATATTAGTACTCTGGCAGCAGTAGTACTCTGGAGGAAATCACTCTTAGTTACTGCTTTGAGTATCTATTGTAATACATTTGAAACTAGTTATGGTCCAGGTAAGAAAAGTGGAAACAAAGAATGGTTTGTAAGGGAGCGTTTGGCTCCTTAAAGGCATTTTTATAGGTAATTGAAATTTAAATTCTGGTACTAAATTAGTGCATACCATGGTTAACTGTTTGCTCTGCCTAGGGCCTAACTCATATTCATATATTTATTCAAACTTATCCAATTAGACAATCACTTATAATCAGCAGTATATTAACAGACTCAATTATTTATGTTCATAAATATAAGACATTTTTTATTTTGGCACAGTTACAGAGGTTATACTTCTTTAATCATGTTAATCATAGCCAATCAATACCTGGTGCCACA
The DNA here is from genome assembly GCF_000703405.1 of Apaloderma vittatum. Lineage (NCBI taxonomy): Eukaryota > Metazoa > Chordata > Aves > Trogoniformes > Trogonidae > Apaloderma > Apaloderma vittatum. Next base: position 78,767 of record NW_009705156.1, read on the forward strand.
ATCCGTACAGAAAACAGGGTGCAGGTGAGGGATAGTTATAAGACTGAATAAAGTAACAGCTTCTAATTCAACAACAGCATAGTGAATTATATGCCTTATTCATCTTTAATAGTATTATTACAGTAAATGTAGATGCATAAAATTGAACTTTTTTTTATGGAACTGATTTTTTAAGTGATCTACAATGAGATTGCACTTGAGATGAGAGCATCCCAAAAGACTATTCCACTGGGGAGCATTCCTTTCTCCATGTTGTATCAAATATGCAGCATTCAAATGTATTTCAAGTATTAATGTAGCTTTGTGCTCTCTGCTTATTCAATTAAACATAGGTTATAACTTACCTATCTTTTCAGTTATCTTCCACAGAATCTTTTCATGTGTGTATTTGACAGCAAAATATATACTCCTTAGAGTGCCTCTAAGTTCATTAATAAATGTGTGTAACTTTTTGTTTAAGTTTCAGATTTTAAAAATTTAAGGTAGTTATTCTGCAGTTTTTTGTGATCAATACCCAGTGGGACTGCCTCTTTTTACCTGAGAGATTCTCAGCCTGGGAGAAAAAGTAATTCTGCCCTTTTTATAGTAAGTTGTAGATAATTCCTGGCTTGACAAGAATGTGGTATCAGAAGGTTCCTTGCTGTACTAGAAGGACTGCAACCAATCACACAGACCTAAATGCGTATGAAGTGTCACACAGTGTCACTGTTAGAGCCAGAAGGGATCGTGACAGATTACTTGGTCTATCTTTCTGACCCAGTGGGAGATTAGCTATATCCAAACTATTCCTGACAATTATTTATCTGAGGTACTCTAAATGCTATGATAACGAATAGGCCACACTTATAATGACTTGTTAACTTAATCGTCCTAACATCTAGGAAACTTTTTGAAAACTGATTTAAATCTCTCTTACTGCAACTTAAACCCATTACTTCTTGTCCTAGTCCAACAGATAAGGAAAGTAAGTTATTCCTCTTTCCAGAAATCCATGCAATATTTTGAGTATATGAACCTGATAGCAGCTGTACTAGCTTATACTGTCAGCTCAGTTCCATGTCTGTGTGGCTAAAAGCAGACCATAGAGAAGAGTAACAACTAGGCAAATATTCTTCCTCTCCCTAACCCAAATTCTACCAGTTTCCATCTGGGATTTCATTAGCCAGAACCGTTTTCTTCCCCATGTTTATTTGATTAGATCATTCATCCTCAGGACTGTCCTGTTAGACTGCTACTAAATTATGCAGCTGAGTGAGGCTTATTCAGCTCATAATGGCCTATAAACTACTTTGAGCTGCTCTAAAGCAGTTATGCTTATATTATTTGAGGCCTAGCAAATAATGACCCATGCTACAATAATATTATGCTACCAGCATATCACAGAGACGGAGCATCAGTTTCTGTAGTTTTTCTGAGGACATTCAAACTGGTGTAAATTAACTCCCCAGAATTTCAGAAACAGAGCAGAACTCTGAAATGGAGTATATTTTTGGGGTCCACTCACTGCAGAAAATGGTGGCTGTTCAACTGAAAGTCTTTTTTCCGCCCCCCATTACGTAGGCTGTTCTCTACTTTGGCAACAAGAAAATTATTTAAGGACAATCTTCAGGCTTAAGAGTTTGTATCAAAGTCCATTGATACAAACCATTGAAATCTGTACATTTCTGTTCCTTGCACAGACTGTGTAAACTATGCCTCATTTGCTTTTTAATCAAAGTATTAGCTCTGACATGTTTAATAGTAGAAAAAAGGGTTGACATAAATGGTCTTACACTTCACTGCAATTCTAGATTCTAAACTGACCTACATTTCTTGGAAATTTTCAGCTTTAATATCCTCTAAATTATACTAGACATTCTATTAAAAACTATGAAAGTGATGCCTCAGCTTAATTGATATTAAAGACAGACTCCCTTTCTACACAACAAACATGTCCAATCTTCTGAGACACTGTTTTAGTCATACCCGTTAGAGTCCAGTTTCACATTGGTCAGTTGTCCACCACATCTAATGTGGGCTACAGAATGTTCTTGACTCTCTTTTTTTTGTTGTTTCCAGTTGCTGGATGGCATGGGAGCCTAGTCTCGGTGCTTTTTATGGGCCAGTAGCATTCATTGTGCTTGTCACCTGTGTTTACTTTCTCTGCACATACGTGCAACTGAAGCGCCATCCTGAACGCAAGTATGAGTTGAAGGAAAAGACAGAAGATCCGCAGAGAATGCCAAGTACTGAGGTGGGCCATGGTCATATTACAGACCCTGTGTCTGTTCCCCAGGCAACCTGCTCCATGATTTCTTCTTCCTTGTTGGAAAATGAGCATTCATTTAAGGCTCAGCTTCGAGCTGCAGCATTCACTTTGTTCCTATTTACTGCCACTTGGACCTTTGGAGCACTTGCAGTATCTCAAGGTCATTTCTTGGATATGATATTTAGCTGTCTTTACGGAGCCTTCTGTGTGACCTTGGGGCTTTTCATCCTGATCCATCACTGTGCAAAGCGAGATGATGTGTGGCATTGCTGGTGGTCCTGTTGCCCGTCTAGAAGAAACACCTATTCTGTCCAAGTCAATGTGCGCCCAAAGGTTAATGTCAATGGAGACACTCAAGTTCATGCACCTTGTCTTCAGGAATCACCATGTCCCAACAAGTCAGCTGTGTTTAATCATCCAGCAGCTAGCCACTGCAAACTTACTAACCTGCAAGCGGTTCAAAATCATGTGAACTGCCTTTCGCCTGTGACACCATGTTGTGCAAAAATGCACTGTGATCAGCTCCTTGATGATGAAGCTCACATTCATGTCCACAACGAGGGAACCTTCAGACCCAACGTGCACATTCATAGATGTCTGAAAAGCAGAACTAAGCCACGTTATTTCAGTCGGCATAGGTCTGCAGGTGAAAGAGAATACGCCTATCACATTCCTTCAAGTATCGACGGCAGCATCCACAGTTCACATACAGACAGTCCCCACAGCACGCATGATAGCCAGTCAGGTCACAGACGGGCCTGCTGCTCAAAAAGCGACCCATATCCTACTGTCAACCAGCCCGAAAGCAGCGACGCAAGTACTGTAATATATAGTTGCGCTAAAATGCCAGAAAGTGACACTGTGCACCATCCAGCTCATTTTGAAATGCACCCACGGACACAGTCATTGCCGTTTAATACAACTAATCACAACGGAATCCTCAAGGGAAACGTGCATGAAGCCATGATATACAGCTCAGATAGTACAGGAAATATCAAAACTGGCCCTTGGAAAAATGAAACTACTGTGTAGTTCATGGGCCATCATAACGTGGCTTTTCCCCTAGACCATCATTACCTTTGGTTTTATTCCAGACTAATTAAGGTGACATATTTGTGTAGCTCATCAGTAGATTGTACAGCTTTTCCATCTTTATTTCCATTTTCTCAATAAGAGTTTAAGAGAGAGAAAGATAGTGACAGTTTTAAAGTGATGTTATTTTTAAGAGAATGTTACAAAATTATTCTGAAAGATAATTAGAAATTGAAGTCTAGACAATTGAATATGAGAGGCAATATCCTTTTGTCACACAGAAGGTTTCTATAGAAATACATCATAGTCATTCATTGTTTTCACTTTTGTTCTGTAGTAACTTCACGCTTTTTATAAACATATCAGCATCGTAAACTTTTACTTATTTATTTTTGTAGCAAAATATTATTACTGTGCCATGGACTTTAATCAGAAGTGACTATGGTAGAAAAGGTAAAACAGGATTTTATAAAATTACAGCTTTTTAGATCTACAAAAGTGATACTGCCTCTAAAGATCTGCTGTAGCATATGGCCTGTAAAGTCGTGTAATGTACAGTCTCTGTTCTGTCCTTTTTCTTGTTGGAGAGAAGTGCTAGGTAATGTCTCTGTTACATCTATGGTGCTGTATTGGTTGTATTTTGCATGACATATGTCAGGATATACCATTTGCTGTTTTCTAGCGTTACACGCGTTAAAAAAGAACAAAAAAAAAGTGTTGTACCAGGCTGTGAAAAACCCTATTGATATTAATCTAGAGCATTATAAATCTACAGAAAAAATCACTCTGCACTAGTTTAAGTGGCACAATCCTTTGTATAAGGTTATAAGATAGCTTTGATAAGGGTCCACTCTAATGTCTTTACAGAGCATGCACTACTCATTGTATGTGACACTGTGCGGTGTAATAGCAATTGTCTCAACAAGTTTCACACTTCTTTGTAAAGTACGCCTCTTGAACAAATCTGTAGACTGTTTCACGATAACCTTTCCACATCTGTTAAGGTAGAGCAGTTTTATCATTAACTCTTTGAGGACTACAGTTATTTTCTTAAAGTATCTTGCTCTAGTTCAGAGACACTGTATATACAATGTTGTCTATTTAGTTACATGATCAATGTAGTCCAGAGTTGTCAGGAAAGTTCAGTCATTTTCCAAAACCACACCTTCTTAGATACCATCTATTAATTTTGCCACTCGCTTCCCGAAAAGCCATTTCCTCCCCTAGTAAATTTCAGATGTTCTTCGTCCTTTAATGCAAATTTGACCTTCCGAGAAGTTCTTTACGTTCATGATTTCTGCTGAATTGTAGGGCATTCCAGAGTCAGTACCCTGCTCTATTAACAAGGCTCTTGGTAAGAAATCTTTTCATGTTTCCATGAACATCTGGACACAACATGTCAACTCACAGTTCAGAACTGCATTATAATTAACCTTAGTGAAATAAAACTGCTTTTTTCAAGTAGGAAGGGTGCAGAATAGTAGTGAATTGCGGAGAGTGAATAGTTGCACTGTAGAGCTGTGAGAAAAATGTATGCAGTGGAAAGTAAGCAGTGCATCCATAAATAAGAGAAAAAGCACAATTCTACATGGCCACATGAGAAAGTTTGCTATCATGTCTTAACACAGGCTCATGTAATTGCTGCATTGCTGCAGAGAGGAAATAGAAAATTCCCTTGAGAAATCATCAATCTGTGATTCTCTGTGTATATGTGGCAGAAATCATCACATACTTCAGCCCATTTTTCTTATGTTATTAGCAGTTTATTAGCCTCTACCTTTCTTTTTGATACATAGGAATGCATTTCCTAATAGTGTACATAAAGATGACAATTATAATTTTTAGAATGTTATAAAAACATGTAAGTCAGATGAATGTGTTCTGCAGTGTTGCAGGTGGGAATTAGTACTCAAAGGGTTAATGCTCAGTATCTGAGTGCAAGAAATCTTGTTTTTCTGTATTTTTGTAAATTTGAAATATATATTGTAAAATCCAGCAGTGCAATGTATCCATCTCAGATTGTGTATTTTTAAAAGGTGAGCAAAAAGAATGCACTAGGTGGTTGTCAAGTTTTAAGCCAATATACAACAGTTCCATGACTGCTTCTTTAGCTAATACAAAAATAAGAAACACCTGAGCTTTATTATGTATATGCTGTATATGCTTGAACTGTCTCTAAACTAAAATACAGTATTTTTCTTTGTTTGCATAATGAAATATTTTGTTTAATAATTATCTTCTTTTAATATTTCTTTTACTCATTCTGCATAGACAGTGAGCCCTAAACAATAATAGACATAATGTGAAATACCACTTTTCTGTGTCTCAGCACTATGTACATATATATATATTCTGTAACTGCAAAATCCTAGGAGGTCTGTAGACCATTATGCAAAATATTCCACACACACGGCCAAGTGAAATACTCACTCTGCAAGTACCCACTCGGTGAGCTTCTTTATTCAGCTTGTGTTTTAATCACCTCTGTTACTTTGTCTGAGAGGCCAGTTCCATCTTCATAAAGGCTTACAAAGAAGTAAATAGGTGCTGCTTTCCACAGAATATCTTATGTGATACAAATCTCTGGAATTTAAACCTAAAATATTAAAACACTTTTCTTATTGTGTTAAAAATTAATTTAGTGAATATTTCTGGGCTAATTTGGAAGAGATGTGTTATGCAATAATCTGTTTGCATATTATTTTTTCAGAAAATAGACAGTATAACTACAGAGTAGGAGAACATGATATTAAATAAATACAAAAATGTTTTGTAACACCAAATTTGACCAAAATGCTTTTTGTGCTTTTGACTTTTTTTTCCCTTTAGATAAATGAGATAATTTCAATGCTTTGGGAGTCTGGTTTTGTTTTATTTTGGGGTTTTGGTCAATTATAGTCAGTGAACCATTACTATTCTACCTGATTTTCTTTCCTATAAAAATAAAGTCAATGAAATAACTGGAGTATAAATTCTTCACGGACGTAAACATGTAACGTGTTTCAAAGTCAGCATTAATTCTGGTGATTCATTGATAACATAAAAATGACTGAACAGACTTTTACTGTTCCCTTTCTGTCTGAGACTAAGCAAGAGACATTTAATCTAAAAAAAAGATGATTTCTGAAGAATGATGCAATCAACAGAAAACTGAATGGTCGTTATTACAGTACTACCAGGATGAAAATATGCTCTGATGCTGTAGTGTTCTTCTCTGCACATAGAAACTCCAGTTTTCATGACCAGATTTCACATCATGTGACTCCATTTTAAGTCACATAGGTTGTTTACAAGAAGAATTCCTACGCAGCCTCACATAAAGAGCTTTGGCGTAAAAGTAAAGCATACATTTCTTGCACATTATGCCTGATTGTATACGTTGTTCCCAAGAGGTCTGTTGGTTGTGTCTGCACTAATATGACTGAGCAGTCACTGTCAGTGGCCATAAACACATGTTCTCCTTCACCACACGGCTGCCTGCCAGCTACCCTGGGGGCACCCTGTCCCACCAAGGACAGGATGTTAACCCACCAAGGGAGCTTTCGTTGCGGCTCTAAAAAAAAACCAAAAGCAAAGCCTGTGCTTAAAGCACACTGGTAGACAATGCAGGCAATTGGGCAGCCTCTGCGTGAACCCTGAAGGCAGGTAAACCTAATGGAAGTGGGTTTAAGCAGTATAGCTCTTCCTCCCACTAGCTCTCTGCCAAAACTACCTGCGTAGTAGGTCTACAGACATCCATCAAATCCAGGCAGTTAGTCAGCTTATCTAAAATATCTGGTTAGCTGAAATAAGAGTGAAACAGCACAACATAGTTAAGGATTAGAAAAAGCCCAAGTTAGAGGAGACCTTTGCAGATGCTCTGTTACAAAGCTCCTTTGGGTTCATCATGCGTAGAGACAAGGGCCTAAGCATCCTGGATGCCCTGAAGATCTGAAATTGCTCTTGTGCAGACACTATTAAAGCTTACAAGGCTGACCATGAGTCCACAAATTTGGAGGTAGTTTCTGCTGTATGTTATATGCCTTTTTTCAATTAAGAGATTGTCTGACAGAGGCAGTGTGTCCATTTGGCTCTCTGGGAAAAAGAAAGTTGTCATCGGGATCAAGCTGGTAGCCTTTTTAACATAGAACCTTCTTTGCATGGAAACAGAAAAAAGGAAGGTGGGTATGATTCTCTGTAAAGAAGACCACTGTACTCTCACTGAGCTTTTTGTTGCCTGTGGCAAGAAATGTCAGGCTGATGAAGACATTAGCAGCTCAGCAGCCTCCTCACCAGAACGTAAATTCTAGTTCCGGCTTCCTCCAGTTCAGACAGAAGCTGTACAAGGGGCTGGATCAATCAGGATCCATCAGCTGGTGTTAAAGGCTGGCTGACCAACTTCAGGCAAGCAAACTCAGTAGTAACTTGATGCTCTAGGCAGCCTTTACTTGCTTAAGTTAACTCGACAGAGAAGAGAGCTTTTGGTTTGGTCATTTTGTTTTCTTTGTGCCCTGACCATTTTTTTATCAGCAATTTATATTCTGAGAAGAAAACATATTCTACAAATTACTGTGACTATATAGTCAACCAAAACTATGGCTTTTTGTTCCCTGTTACTACATCTGTGAGGGTGCAAGTGAATCCCTATTCCCTTATCCTACCAGTCTACTACCTGAGTTTTTCAGAAGCCAAACAAGCAAGCATCAGTGAATTCAGGATAGTATTATAGGGCTTACTTCTCTGTAAGATGGGTTGAAATTTGCTTTGCAAGCTCCAGAGCAGTTCAACTTCAGACAAATATCCTGCCTTATGGTTGTGCAGCTGGGTGTGTCTGAGAAGTAATGGGATTTTTTAAACATGGTGTCTCTGTAGCCCATAGGTACTACTGTCTCTTTACATTTTGATTTGTTTGAATTCTACAGTGCCTTGCAGTCTGAACAACAAAATGACTGACAGTTCCCATCAACCTGTCACTCTGCTCCAGCTGTTCCCCTTAACCTGCAGCACACTGTGAAGCAAAATTGTCCAGCATAGTCAATGTTTTCATTCTTCCTCTTATTTGTTTCCCAGGTACTCGACAGAAGGAAGGCAGCAGGAGGAGCTATTTGGGGGCCAGGGGGAAACTGGGAAAAGAGAAAGCAATAAAACACATTATTCATATTCTTCTCACAGTACTTACTTTCGTTAGCTCATTTGTTACTGAGCTGTAAGCAGTTACAATCACTTATTCCCTGATTCTTTCTATTGTAAGACCTTGTTCGCTACTAATTAGAACATAGCTGAAAGTTAAGAATTTAATTTGATTTATGCCCTCAGCAGTTACTGCGCTCGGAAGGATGATTTTAGAGTTCAGCCAAAACAGCCACAATGTTTTCAGCAAAGAGGCTTGAGGTAAAGTATATTTGTCCACAGTAACACCTCCCACTGATTTTTTAATAGTTCTGTCTTCAAGGCCCATTATTTGAAAACTTTGGAAAGTATGGCTATTACAAGAAGAGATAAGGGCACTTATTTTTGTCTCTAGAAAGTAAGCAGTTCAGCATAGATGACAATTTAGCCACGAAAAATATCCCTATATGCTACTGTGAAAGTCTACCTTCTTGGAAAGCCTAGGCCTTGACTGAGGCTACACTGATCACACACATCTGCAACCTATAGGGGCTCTAAAAGACCCACCCTATAAATGATTGACTTCAGCTGCCCTTGCTAGGCTGAGGATGGAAAGTAGGGAATCTTGATTCTCATGTTGTCTGCTAAATTCTTGAGCTTAGCTTCCTTCTTGTAGACACCACGATGGAATGGAGAAGGGAACCATCTGATTTGTATAAGTAGAGCAAACACTGGGCTAGAGGAAGTTGAAAAGACTGAGCTTCTAGTCATGTATTGAGTTGAATGGAGCAAGCTGATCAGAAGGAGAGAAACTGGTATGAGGAGGAAGGTGCAACAGGCTAGCTTGGGATTGATTTGAAGCTGGGAGGGAAAGGAGGATCACAAAATTGAAAAGAGGGACTTAAAGGTGTGGCAGTTGCAGCCTCTCAGACAACAGGCCCTGCAAAAGATTTGGTAACAGACCTGCTACAAGGACCTGGCAAGGATGGCCAGTGAGGCCTGATGACTTTGTTTACTGTTTCTGTGCACTGGATCCTGAGCTAATTGGAAGTTGCCCACGGCCAGACTCGACTCAGGTATAAAAGGGGCTGGATGCCGTCCAAGGAAACTTTCTGGCATTGAGAGTGCCCACCACCCCTTACTAGTGAGCGAGACTTCTGGATATCCTTGTTCCCCAAGCGGGTGAGTGATTTGTTGGGTACACTTGAGAGAGGGATTTTCCCCCTTTTAGCAAGTGACTATGTGCACATTTTAGTCATATTTCTAGAGGAATAGTCGTGAATTCCTAAATCCAGTTGTGTACTGATAATTTCCAACTCGCATCTGAATCTGTAATATACTTTGTCTGTCGGAGCGTGTGGTAGGTTTCGGCTTAGAATAAATTTTGGTTTTTTGTAACTGCCCTGTCTGGTTTTGTGGGTGCCTTTGCAACAGAAGGCTGGGGAGAAACTGGGACCAAAGTGGTAATGGGGAGAGGGAAGTAGGATGAAACAAGTAAGTCAATGGTTATGTTTCCAGGTTGGGTATGCAAGCCAAGTTTTGCGATTCCTCTGCAGTCAGTAAATATCTGAATAGCTACTAGCAAAACGGCTATTCACTTACAGCATTGGTCCTTGTACAAAATGACAGTCTATTACTGCTGTCAGCTATTCCATTAACATAAGTGTCAGAATTCTGTGTAATGAATCACAGATGTTCAAAGCTGTTGATTAACCAGATATTTCATGTGCCACATGATAGAATTTCTGTATTTTTAATGTCCTCTTTCAAAATCCAGGAACTACCACAAAAAAAGACAACAGATTTCAAACAGTGTTAGTGAAGCTGAAAGTCAAACACACCAAATCAAGGAACTGTTAGAATTGAGGTTGTGTTTGGAACTTTCCTTCACAGCTTTATTCTGTCTTTTGATGTTGTTTTTAACTATTTGAGTGCATGCTGCTTTCTAATATCTTGGCTTTGATCCTGCACATTTAATGCTCTTTAATATGTTCATTTGTGTACATCTAGAGTTAAGCTAGCCATTTCATTTTAAGCTTTTTGTCATCTTTTTTTCCATGTTTTTCTGGAACTTTTAAAGAAAGCCTTCTCAGAAGAATTTTGAGATTGAAGCCACATAATAGCACAGACCCTGCTTTTCTACCCTTCCCTGTGCTGAGTGCTAGAAAGGAAGAAATGGTTTGACTTTCCTTTGAGTTTTCGTTACTTGGGGTTCTTTTCCAAAGTATTCAAGTAGCTGTATAATTGTTTCAAGTGTTGTCATCACTCTGAGGATGTAGGAGCGTTAGAAGAAGGAGCAGGCTGAACTCAGGAAATCCGTGTCCTAGCTCTGTGCAGCTGTATTCCCGTCCGTAGGAAGCTTGTACCTTAACAGTGGTGGTTTGTGTTGACATCTAGGCTGCCTGTAAATCCCATCTTCCCTGCAATGGGGCCTGTTCTGGAAAGCTTCCTGTGAGAAAGATACTTGAGGCTGCTGAGAAGGTCATCACATACCCAGTCCCTCCAAATTGCAGAATGTTTCAGCTTTGGCCGATGAGGGATGGGCGTACTTTTGTCGCTGGCACTGCACAATTGCCTCCCCAAGCCAACAGCTGGCTAACCTTACGTGCCAGGAGAGAGATTCAACACAAATGTGAGGTTTAGCCCCTGTCATTATATGAAGCTTATTCTGCTGTCAGCTGAGGAAGGTCCCTTCCCTTCAAAAACTCACAGGTTATTGCTAATCCTGAGCCTGTTGCCCAAGCCAGAAGCTGGAAGGCCAAAATGGAGTGAGGATGTGACATCAGCACAGAGGGCTGGTTTCTCTCTGTCTTGTGTAAAACCTATTGAAACTTTCCCTGCGTTTGTATATGAGAAAAAAGCAGGGAGGAGGGAGTTAAATGGACAGCTAATCCTTTTTTGGGGTAGTAAGGGGAATAGTTTAAGCGCTGCAACAAAACAAACCCCCAGCCATTCTGAGTTAGTACAGAAGCCTTAATTCTAGCATTATAGCAATGTTGCGTTCCACCTGACAGCACAGTGCAAGCAATGTGACATACAGTCAAGGGCTATAGTACATTGAAAATAAGTACACTTCACCCACAATGCTTTTCCTCTGGGTAAAAATAAGCTGTACACAGTTGTTCTGTGGAAGTATTTTCTGCATCCTTTGATATACTGGTGGACTGTTCTGGACTAAGGATTCATTTTGTGTGGGCATGCATTTAAAATGTTTTTGTGATATTGAAGTGAAAAAAAGGGAAAGTTACCTTTTGTTTTTAATTAAACAAAAAAGCTAATCATCAGTACTACACTGAGGCGTTGTTTTTCTTTAATATGTAGCTAACACAGATCCAGACATATGCATAACAGAGCACTGCACCAAGACTGAAAAGTAACCACAGAAAACGGGAGGGGGAAAAAAAAAAATCCTCTTACTGTCAGTGGTTCAGAACTTTGCCTGTAAGGGAGCAATTCCAGATTATGCAATCTGCTTCATTAGCCCATTCATCTTCTCAGTGTGTTATTAAGGTTCAACTTGCTTAACAAAACCAGGGAGATCAGAATATGTCAATCAAAGTTGGAATGACTTGAACAGTCCCTGATATAAGTGGCTTACGTAGTTCATTGTAGATTGATGTGGGGAAACTGCTGATAGAGACAAAACATACAGGATATGATTTCAAAGGCCCTGGAGCTGTAGGATGAAAGATCTTTAGCAGAAGTTCTTTTACTTAGACAAAGTAAGAATAAAATATCTTATGTAGGATATAAGGAGGTTTGAATTTAAATCAGTGAAATGATGAAAGAGACCAACAAAGCGGCATTTAGAACAGCTCAGTGCACGCTTCCTTTCCTTGTGTAACCACTGCTGGAAATGTTTAATTTATACAGTCTTTAGTCAAACTTTTTCATTTTAGAGCAATAAGCTGTAGAGGTGAAATTACAGACAGGAACCTTTCCATCAGTTTCCGTGGGTCCTAGGTTGAACGCACAGTGAACAGAAAAGGCACAGTTAGCGGTTTAGAACCTGACCTGAAAACTGGCAAACTGCAAACCTCATTAAATGGAGGCTTTCCCTCGTAGCATGGGGTTGCACATCCTGGAGGAAAAGTCGTGGAGATGAAAGAGAAATGGGGCATAAAGGGGAGGAGAGTGTTGAAATGGGTAATGGAATGAGCATGAAGTGCCTGCTGAAATGGAATGTGCACAGGAGTGACCACAAGCCCTGGATGAATAAAGGAGTGTATTGGGCAGGAGTGCACAGGCAAGCCTGTGCCTGTTGGGGTGCTCATTCAGAGAGGATGCCAAAAGACTGGGTAATGTTTGGACAGTAGCCTCAAAGTCGAGCTGAACAGTGGAAATATGCATCATGCTAAAGGCACGTAATGTGTTCTGGCTGTGGAGGAAAAAAAAAGTTTAGTGATTTGATCCATGTCCACAGGTACCTATATGGGCACAAACTACCATACCAAAGGTTCTTTAATCTAGCAGAAAAGGTATGAAAAGACTCAGTGATTAGGAACTGAAAGCTGAAAGTAGGACTTGCCTTTTAATCTGCAAAGTAATTAACTTCATGAAAATTCCTTGGTGATATGGTAAGTTGAAATTTTTAACTCAAGAGAGCATATCTTTCAGCAATATATTTCACTTCAAACACAGATTTTTTTTACCTTGGTGCTATAAGAACTACAGGGTAAAATTTTCCAGGCAGTTTACATTATATTTGATGTTCAGTCGACTTATCCACAGAAAAATCCTACTTTCAGATAGGTAATATAGAGGTGAGGTAGAACAGAAAAGACAGTATCTCAGCCTGCCTATGCAGAACCTAGCAAACTGTGTAGCACCTTTGGTTTTTGTGGCATTGTTCAGTTCAAGTGCCTTTTTAATGTTTATTACTCCAGTTTGTTTGTGAACTGTATATTTGAATGGAAAATCTTTATATTCCGCAACATAATAAAGCTCTTAGTTACTGCTTTAAATTAAAACTCCCTTAACGTCACCACAATGGTGCTTCCTTAACTCTGTTATCGGTATGTCCAGTAACAGTCCACATTAAATCATATTCTCTCTTATCTCCTCTCTAGCACCTATGGCCGAACTTTGAGCTGCATTAAGAATTCAGTGTTTCTAATTTAATGCCTTCCTTGCAAACTTCCCAGGGTGTTGCTTACAGTGGAATATGTTCTTTATAATCCTCTTTTTTTTCTGTCTCTCCAGGAAAATTGGCAAAATAATTCCAGATTTCACGTGTCCAATAGTAGAAAAATTGAGGATCTTGCAAGTTTCCTAAAAACCTTATTCCAGCTTCTATGTCTGAAGCTTCATCTATGATTCTATGATCTTCCTTGTTTGGCAGGTTCACTTGATTTGGGTGTAAAATGATCGAGCCTCTAGTCTGTTGAGAACAAAGGGAAGACAGCCATGTGTTAGGATCACAGAATCCCAGAATAATTGAGGCTGGAAAAGACCTCTGAGATCATCAAGTCCAGCCTATGACTCAACAGCATCACAACGGCTAGACCACAGCACTAAGTGCCACATCCAGCCTCTCCTTAAACACCTCCAGGGACCGTGACTCCACCACTTCCCTGGGCAGTGCATCCCAGTGCCTGAGCACCCTCTCCTGAGGAAATGCTTCCTGAGATCCAATCCAAACCTCCCGTGAACCAGTTTCAGGCTGGGTCCACTTGTTCTGTCACTAGTTGCCTGTGAGAAGAGCCCAACCTCCACCTGACTACAGCCTCCCTTCAGGCAGTTGTAGAACAACTAACACCCTGCACAGAGACTGGTATATTCTAGGTAGGGATAGCTCTGACTTGCACCGTGTGTACGTAGTCCCAGCATTTGTGAACATCTGTGCACCTCGAATTGTGAGGAACGAGATGAAACTGTTCCTGGGCTGTGTTGGGAGATCTTCTGTTGTTTCGTGGATTTTTTTTTTTCCCCTATTCCCAGCCTCACGCACAATGGCTCTTCTCTTACCCTCCTATTTTTCATTATCTGACTTTGGTTGCACTCGATCACATTGCTGTTACTCTACTCACTTTTTCATGTCCTTCTGGAAAGGCAGGGCAGGTTCAGTGCTGACCTCAGCTTACCTGGCGGCCCCAGGTCTTGTGCTGACAGGGCAGTGTCAGGGCTGTGATCTGAAATGCTCTTTGCTGTCTTTTTCTCTCTTCTCCTAGATGTGGATTTATCCAGGGAGATAATTAAACTGCAGCCCCCTCCTACACTCTCCATTTCTGCTGCCTGCTGCAGCATGCTGTGCCCTGTGATAGGATCACTCATGTCCTTTCTCAGTCACGTGTGTAACTTGAGTGAAAGCCTTCCACAATGTCCTCTTATTATTCTTCCTTTCTGAAAAAGCTTCTGCCGTGAGGCATGTAGCTCTGTTTAGTTTTCTATATTATTTGTTGTCAAACATCCACATATGGGAAGCACTGCTCTGATTATAGACTTGTGGCAAAGTGATTGGAATGATTACTGCTCTTTCTTACAGTAATTATTTTATTTGCTTAGTAAATGATTTTTTTATAAATACCAAAATATAAGCACCAATTTGGGAATGTCCTCTTGCTGACGTTCCCCCAAAGCACCACTGTTGTGCAAATCTACCAGGAAATTACAATTTCTCACTTCACTTTTAAAGTGCTTGCCAGAGTTCTTCATTTTCCACTTCTGTGTTGCTCCTAAAGCTTCTTGCTATTTCTTGGGTTTTATTCTCCCTCTCACACTTTGCCCTGTGTGGCTCAGACAGCATCCAGATGGTCTCTTCCTCAAGTGAGCCCTTTCTGGGAAGAGCCTCGCTGTTGTCACTCACCAGAGGATGAAGCTGACCTGAAAAGACTGTGCAAAGCAGAGAGTTTATTTTTCCCTTCAGTGGCACTTAGACATGTAGTTTAGAGCTGCGTAATTTCTATGTGTATGTATGCATGTGTACACGTGTATGGAATTTTTATGTGCAGAGATACAGACACACACTCACACACATATAAATGAACTGTGGACCGCAGTAGAGAGAGACCAACTTGGTGTTTGTTACTGCCTTGCTTGGTTTTAAGCAAGCAGCATATGTTTTCAGAATATGTCTTCTCATCTGAAGTATTACTGGTATTTGCAGTATTTCCTACTGGTTTTAAATGGAACCTGCAATTTTCTAAGTGTTACAGGAATTCCAATCTGCATAAAAGGAATGAGCCATTTAAAATCTCAGAAGCTTTTTCAGTGGCTGTAAATGCTCTTTCACTTGCACTGGAAGTACCTCCCCAGAGGTACAGGAAGTTCCCACTTGTAAAATTGGTCCAACAGATTTCTAATAGTGATGGTTTTAACAAAATTTTGCACAGACTGGACAACATTATACCTGATATGCATTAGCAACTTGAAATTCCTTTTAACAAATTTTTCTTCCTTGGAAATGTCTTAATTTATAAGCAATAATAATACTATGCAATATTTCTAGAGAATTGAAGCCACATGGTTCAAATTCAATTATTTCAGATGCATGTAGTTTGCAAATGAAATTCCCCTGCAAACAATAAGATATTGATGAGTTTCTCCAGTTAAGAGTTAAATGAGTCAGACCACAGTCTATCTAGTCATAACAACTACAGGCAGAAATCATTAATAATTTAATTTAATTATAACCACTCTTTTGACTGGGCTGGTGTAGAAGATTGCAAATATGAAATGCTTGCATAATTATTATTCTGAAGATCATTCAGGACAAATAAAAGACTGAAAAAGATGTTAAATCTCTTAAAAGACTTATTTTAATTATTTTAAAGTCATACATTAATTAAAGTGTTTACTTATTAATCCTTGGAAATTGAATTCTGTACTTAGAATAAGTGCTGTAATTTTCTTGAGTAAGTGCTGCGTTTCTCACACATAAGAGAGGCTGAATTGCTCAACCTCAACTTTAGAATTGTCTATAATAACTTGAGGGATGCTGACAATTAACTCACTGAATAACTTTTCTATGCCTCTAGCAAGTTTTGCGGCTCTAACAACTTTCTGTTCAGAAATCATCTCGTTGGCCTAGTTTATTTGGGTCATTTACCAGTCATTGTCTGCTGCTTCATTTCTTGCTGGCCCTAATTTATCCATCTGGAATTAAATGTAGACAGAATTGATTCTGTGGCTGCAGTTGCATGCCAGCTAGCACAACAATCTGAAGTTGAAACACTTAAATATTTGCAGCCCCTCAGATACCTGTGGATATTTGAATCTTCTTCTCACAGACATAAGGACTTCAGGTGTTTACTACTCTTACTGCTTTCCATCCCTCCTCTTTCTGGCCCTTCGAATGTAGAGACTAAACTTCACAGAGCTTCTTACACATTGATGGCTCTCTTAGAAATATCTTTCTGTGTCAGAGTTTTAGTTGTCCTGGCTTTATGCTCATAAAAAACATTTTAGAAACCTGTAAGTCCATCTACATGTTCATGATTTTGTTGTTCTTGTGTGTACCTTGTCCCCCTACTTTGTATTTCAGTCTCTTGGGTCACCCATATATAGCTCACAATGAGCCCTGCATCCTCAAGCAGAGAATCAGCCCTAGTTGTTATTTAAAAAATAAGTAATTTAGTCCAAATATTTTTTCCTAGAAAACAGAATTAACTCCAATGAAAAATGATTTGAGATACATGAAACATTGTAAGTAGATTTTAAGAGGCATGAAAGAAATTAAGAGGTTTAGGTTAAGACAATGAATACTGCAATAGTATTTACAGGCTTTTTCAGGCTTTTTAATCCTTGCTTGTGCCTTATAGCCAAGAATTATACATTGCCTTCTGGGCTGCAGTGCCTAGGAAAAAACAACAGTCCTGCCTCTTCAGCAGAAATACAGCCATCTTGCTGCAGCTGACAAAATACAAAGATGTAACAGCAAGCTGTGGAGCTGCCTGGAAAGGCACAGTCTTGGGAAGGTGACAGTGCCTTCCAGATTCAGCTGTAGGTCTGCTTTGGTTTGCTTTGCTCTGCGCTGCTTTCCTTTCCTCCCTCCCACCCCCCTGTCAGCCATGCAGACAGTAAGAACTATTACTGCACCAGCTGGAGCAGATTTGAATTTGATGTTGGAAGTAAAATATTGGGTAAGAGAATGTGAATCATGTTGTGCTGTAGCATAAGGATTATCATTCACTTTTTGTAACTTCATCTTAGAGACAAATCCCTGGGTTGCAGTTGTAACTGCTCGCAGTGCAGAGGACTGGCATTCCAAATGTTGTTCCCTGACTAGCTGATACCTTCTCTGGGTTATCTGAAGTTACTCTTCAGAGCACCTTAACATTTCAGTGGGGCGTCTTAGTGGATTGCCCCTTTTCAAAAGGTAGATGTTGTCCTCTCAGTTACAAATACAACAGTCAAGAGAATGTTGGGTGTAGCCAGCAGCTGAGAAGACCGGTGGACGCACCCAGTGTGACATGGCTGCTCAGTGCCAGTGACATGTGAGGTCTGGGCAGTTGTTAGAAGTGAAAACAGTTTCCCTGCACTTGATTGACTCTCCTGGTTATTCTGCTTGCCCATCAAAGCCTTCTAGAAAAATCTGGACAAAAATTTTAAGGGCGGAAATGTGCTCGAGGCATTCTAAATTTCTTAAATACATGTATGTCATTGATTTAAAGTTAACAGACGTGTTGTCTGTCAGACTGTCTCCCAGAAGAAGCAATCTTGTGTTTGTGAAATTCAGGTGCCAAATAAAGGATTGAAGCTTCAGGCTTGATTGTGCCTGTTAGAGCCCTTTCAAAGGCAGTAGTCATTGTCCTCAGGTAATTTACCTTTTCAGGCTGTTGGAAGTAGGATAGATAGAATTGCTCTGAATGCCCATCTGAAATAGCGCTTCTTAGCTAACATGCATTTATTGCACCTGCAATAATTGGAGTAATTGAGAAGGTCTATTTTTCCCACATTAGACCAAAAATGAAACATTTATTTTGACACATTAGGCTACCACCATCTGTGCCCCAGCATCAAAACATTTTTTTTCATGTTCTATTTCAGCTGTTCCAGTTGGCCTCAAAAGAGCTTAAAATCTGGCAAAAATAGCACCAATGTTTAACTGTGCACAGAAGGTATTATTTATATGTCAGTAGCACATTGTTCACTTTCTAGGTCTTTAACAGCTGTATATAATAATATGATCATTTACACATGCTAGTTTTCATGGAATATGTCACATGGCTTCTATGTATAAAGCTGAGGGTCAGAAAGTCATTTTGTATTTTTCTCGTGTATATAAAAATGATACAGAGACACTGCATGGAATTTCAGCATAAGCCAGATACTATATTATTTCATCAAAGGTAATAATGCACTTTCCTGGCATTTGTAGAAAAATTGGTTTCTGTTAATCTGAGTGTATTCTTCAAATACTCGGGTGCACAGTTCCATTTAAATCTCTTTGTATAGAAATGTATGGTATGTAATATCCCCACAGGCAAGAACTAGGACTTGGCTCTCAGATGACCTAATTTTGAGAGAGACAATAAGATGACTAAATTGAAGTACAGCTGATATCAGTGCCCAAGGCCACCCCTAAGCTTCATCGCACCTTATGTGATGGAAGGTCACCTTACTACAGTGTCTGTGAACTGTAAAACAAATAAAAATATCAGCACTGCAGAAGACCTCACAGAAACATGTATTTGTTAATAGAGGTCAGTTCGTTATTTCCAAGTTCTTTAGAATACATTCATTATAATTTTTAGTTTAATATAAAAGAGTCCTGGACACAATATATTTTTCTAAACTCTAAAACTAGTTGTAAGAGTCAGTAAACAAAGCCACAACAATCCTTTTGGCTCACTATTAGAGGTATATGAGATAAATCATCTGAAAATTAATAATATAATTAATGAGACATCTCAAATATCTAACTTTTTTTTGTCTCAAATACTGATAAAATCTTCTAATTCATAAATGGTAAATTCCAGGTGTTGTCTGATATGACTTTTTTCCATAAAACTAAGGATGTACATTAATCTGTAGACAGATTGCTTGAGAGTTACAGGGGAAAAAAAAAATGTCTTCAGGCAGATTTTTAGGCAAAAAGCATAAATAAGTCAGCCAGACAAATTGTGAAAGTTTATCTCCTGTTGTTGATGCTGAAGTGAAAACATTACAGAAATAAATGTCTTTCAATTCAAACTCACCTCATTCTGTTGGGATAGTAGCCTGAGGCAGGGGGGGAAGATTTGTAGCTGTTTCAGTTGCCCAACTACTGTGCCCTTCAATAAGCTACTACTCTGTAAAAGCCAGTGAGCATCCAGTGTCCCTCTCTCCTCACTAGCCAGTGCTCAACCATCTAATTTCAGAAAAAAAAAATTTATTGAAGGAAAAGGGTAGACTTTATTAAAGGAGTTTAAGAAAAGAGAAAATATTCTCTAAATTTTAATGCATATGAAGTCTAAATGAGAAACTATTAAAAAATTGAATTCATGGTGAGTTATGGGTCAAAATAGCAGCACTGAGAATCAAAGGATGACCTGTTCAGCTGAAAGCCTTAACCGGTTGTGTCCTTAAAAAAAGATTTGTAAACTCCAGTTTTTGAACACAGTCTTTAATTAAAACTTATTCCCCTCCCTATTGTTATGTCTCATTGTATTTACAACGCATGTACCTCCCTACATATTATGACACTTTTGTTTTCCCACATGTCTGTATTGTTCGGACATCTTGGGGTTAACAGAAGTGAGGAAAGTCTATTTTTGAGACTGACTGAGAGTTCACTTTGATTATTCATAGATGAATCAGCATGTTGTCATCTCTGTAGGTCTAGACGTAAAAAGGACATAATACCCAACCCCATGCAAGTCATGACTGCAGTGAAAGCCCTTTATCTGAGCAGTGCGAAAGCACAGTCACTCAGGAATCAGATGCAGGCTCGGAAGCCGTCAGGCAAGAGCAGCTCAGCTCTAAAGCTCTGGGGAAGGAAAGAAAATGCTGGCTTGAAATACTGTGAAATACAAACAACAAGACCAGTTTTGATTTGCATAAGCATATGCTGAATGGTATGTGAAAAAATAATATCCTATAAAAACCAGAAGTCTCTCTTTCCCCAAAGGTAAAGCCATTCGTGGCAGTTTAAGGCCTTTCTTGTTCTTTGCGGCTCTGCTATACCTGCTAACTCCATCTTCGCTGGCAAAGCTTCATCGCATCAGTGTCATTAGGAGACAGGTTTGTGGACATCTAGCTATGTTTATTTAGTCATCAGCTTCAATATTTACTTCTGCAGTAAACATCATCTGATATTATAAATGTAAGAGCTGAAAGCTCACTAGAGATTGTAGAGCAATGCAAAATTTATAGAAGAGATCAGATATTACCCAAAACTTACTTGTTAACAATTCTTTCAGCACTTGCAGGGCAGTTGGTACATATTAGAAGAGATTTCCAGAGAAATCTGTAGATTTTGCAAGTCCATGCTTCAATATATTTCAGCAAAAACTAATATTTTAGCTGCTTCAACTGTAATGGGATTCCCTGCAGTGTTCCATAACACTGCAGGTCAGGTTAATATCTCAGGGGCAGAATTTTCTCCAGTGAACACAATAGCTTTTCAGTGACACAGGTGAGATCCAAGATACTGGATTAATACATGGAGAAACAGTTTGTATTATTTTAAAACAAAATAAACTTTAAAAGGAGGAAACTAAAGTATCACTCCTACTTTGAAAAGATAAGCTATGGTATGTATTACAAGATGTAAAAACACATAGTGTTAATGAAGATCACAGGAAGATCCTAATTGTTGTAATAAACTATAAAGAACAAGTCTAAGCATCTGATTTGCTCACCAAAGACCTATATTGCAGCATGACCCCCTCTGGCTTCTTACTCTGTGAGAAGTCCTCAAGTGCCTTGTATGAGGTCTTTGTTTTATCTGAGTAGATTTAGTACAATAAGCTGTATATGCAAATTATGAAGTGTTCTGTATTTAAACTAAAAATTCATCACACTCTATGCACGATTATAATACGATAAAAGAGTTGGTGGCCCTGTCACGCCATGTTGGCAGATGCAGCTTGTCCATCCAAGGAAATTCAATGTGATAATACCTGTGTAGTCTGGGCCACATCAGTACAGGGCACCTGAACTATAAGCAGAGAGAGATTATTGAGTTTTCTTGAAAACAGAGAGTGATGAGAGAATATCTGGAGAGGGACCAATTACAAATAGCCCGGCACATGCATACATAATTAACAGGATTCAAGAAGTAGTAATGATCACTCTTCTAACACAGCGTAAGTCTGCCTAGAGAGGTGAACACATCAAAAAAAACAGCATGAAATTTTTAAAAAAATCTTTGACTAGTTTGGCTTTGGGGAGCTTGTCAGATTATTAACATTACTTTAACCTAATTTTGATTTTGTTTAATGTGATTTCTTTTTCCATGAAGCTCTTTGAAAAAGATGTTGTTTATGCAAATAAACTACATGGAAAATTGGTTTTGTAACTAAATGACAGCTGACAGACTAGACTGTAATAGCCAGTTGGGAACTTCTAAAACATGACTTGTTTACTCAGTAGTACAAATTGCATAGCTCTGATTATTAAGGACAGTAAATATCTTAATAGTGGCTATTTAATTAACAAAGTCCTTTGATTGGATCCAAGTACCCACTAAGACTGTTTTGTGCTGCTCCACTGGCAACGAAAAATAGCCTTAATCCCTATTTCAGTACTTGCCCTATTTAATAGTTCCGAGTTGCCAGAATAACTAAGGTCGGATTTGTCCTGTTCATTGCCTACCAAAACAATATTTCTTGCTTGACTGTTTGCAAAAAGAATAAATTCTACCATTTTTATATTTGCTGTCAGCTATGACTTCTCTATTTATCTTCATCTAACTCCATAGGGCTTTTTTCTGCCTGGAATGCAAGTCCTTTAAGAAATCCCTCTTCTCCAAAATCCTTCATTCTGCTCCAGTGTCAGATCTTTTGATTTTTATTTTTTATTTAATTTCAAGGTATTTTTGTCCCAGGCTTCTACAGAATTAAAAAAAACCAAACATCTCTATAGCCAATGCAACATCTATAAGTAATATAACAACTTTCTCATTTTCAAATGAAAATATGGATGCTGGGTAGGAAAAAATTTGTTGCACATGTTGCCACTTCCCCACCAGTGCAAGAGTTTGCCTGCTGACAACAATTTAAGGGAGCACAGTACAATGGAGTTATGCAGCATCATGGGCATCCGTTTAATTTCTGAAACGCATCGTGATCCCAGAGATGCCTTAACTGTTCAACATTTCATTGTTGTGTTGAGGAAATCTGGGGTAACACCTGAGCCTCTGTAGTTCCTAGCATTAAAGCCAGTGCTCTGTCAAACCTACAACACCCTAAAAATGCATCTTCTATGCAGTGGGGGAGAAGGGAGACCAATTCCAGAGACAGCAGAAACCCTCAGCAGATGAATTCTCTGGGGGAGGGATGGGGAAAGAGGAGGTCACCAGCTCCCTCTTCACATGAGTTACTCTCCTGATTTGAGAGCACTGGGATGAAAGTTCTCTGGGGATCCTGGCACAGGGGACAATCACAGGGGGGCAGGAGGGGCAGCTGTGCCTGTGGAGAGGTGATAATGTGTCAGGTGACCCAAGT
Organism: Apaloderma vittatum; assembly: GCF_000703405.1. Taxonomy (NCBI): domain Eukaryota; kingdom Metazoa; phylum Chordata; class Aves; order Trogoniformes; family Trogonidae; genus Apaloderma; species Apaloderma vittatum. Next base: position 101,723 of record NW_009705156.1, read on the forward strand.
GGACCAATCACATCATTCCCTCCCATGTGCTCAGTATATAAGGAATAATTGGTGGCAGGGGTAGCAGTGAGCCTGTTCTCAAACCGGGATAGTTACCTTATGAGCAGTGACTGACTTTTGAAATGACTGGCTTGGATTTTCAGTATATTTTCTTCTTGTCCTCTTTTCTTTGGATCCTTTCACACTTATAGGCCTCTCATGTGGGATGGGACTGGATATTTGCTTTCTAGTCTGTTTTAATCCACCCTGGCTGCTCAGTGTGCCACATGTTAGTGAAGATGCTGCAAGGAAAGAGTCATCTGAGGAATTTGAAGGAGAAAAAGCTGGTGGCAGTAGCAATCAGGTGAGCAATGCAATGAATTGATTATCCCTAATCTAGCTAGGAACTGAAATGGTACTACTGAAAAGCAATAGAAATATTAGTATAGGAATTAAAATCATCTGAAGAAAAGTGAACTGCAGTGCAAGGTGTCAAGCCAGAAATAATTAAGGTAACCCAGCTGAGGTAGAATAATAAGAATAGGGTGTAATGTAAATAGGAAGAGACCGCATTGTTCAGGCAAGCTAGAAATAAAAGGCATGTTAGTGAAGGACTACTATTACATTCATAATGTGCTAAGCTAAGAAAAAGTAGGATAACATGATAAAATGGATAAGTTTGAGTAAGAAACAATTTAAGGAAGGATTATAAATAGGTTTGGATAATGTTGGATGTCTGCTTTAGTTCCCCAGAGTTTAATTTGTGCTGGATAAAGATCTCCATAATGTTATTAGAAAGAGAAATATTAGCATTAGGAAAGATTTACTGTCTTTATGGGAGATTTTGACCTTCCAAAATTAGGCTTTAGAACAAATATTATTAACAATGGCAGAATGTAGGAATATCTAGCCATGGCAAGTAAAACATCTTTTTCACTGAACAAAGGAGGTATAACAAAGCCATGCATTTGGGAAAGAAAGTAATAGTTACACATTTGAGGTTAAACATTTGAAAACTTGAGAGTCACAGCATATCTGTGAGTCATTAATGTTGACAGGGAGGAGAAAAAGTAAAAATTTTGCTCAGAGATATCAGGCAAGCTAAAAATACTCAGGCACCAGTTACAATTTATCTGCAACATAATCTCATTACCTGTATTAAAAAAAAAGATATTCTGATAACCGCTTTGATCGTAGAGGTCTTTTATTTTTGAACTGAAGAGTACAGGTGGACAATACATAACAATATTTGATGGCAGAATAAAGTTTGATTAAAAAATTATCTTGGCTTGTTTAGAGAAAATAAATCAAAACTGGAGAGGGTAGTAACACAAGGGAAAGAAAATAGTTATTGAAGCAGAAATAATAACACTGGCATAAAACCAACTGGACCTATGCTAGTATGACTAAAGGATAAAAGATTCTTAATCACTGGAAGATTTAATTTCTCAGACACAAGGCAGTAGCAAAGAACACAATGAAGATGTACAACTGGGATTTGGTAATTGAGATGGTCACTTCAGGTGACCCTGGCATCCAGGAGACATGGCATGGTTTTGACTCTTGGCACTGACTAGCAATTAAAATATTTTATCCTGAGACTTTGCATACTTTACAGAAAACAGTGATTTCCAATTTGGATGTGAGATGGTTGCATTTCATTATATCTTACATACCTTGGCAGTAATTTGGATTGTGCCACAATATATGCTCTTACAATAGCTAAGTCTTGGCATAAATTTGTGTTTTTATATACTCCTGAGTGCATTTAGAAGAAAAATGGAAAATGAGAATTATTTGATTAAAAATAGAATTTCCTAAATTAAATGGTCTTTTATTTATATGATGTTACTATGGAGATATGTTATTGAGAGAAAAAAAAGCATTTGGTTAAATAGATGCATGCCCTTGTAGTCATATAATAAAAGGGAGCTAAAATGGATACACTTAGTGCTGTAATGTTTGTGAAGAAATAATTGTATAAGAAAGATATTACCCAATTGTTGTTATTTCCCTCTTGAAGGTCAATAAATAGGAGATGAAAGGATGTGGTTCTTGCCAGATTTGGTGTTTCTGTCTGCAGATTCAAGTAGATATCTCTGAATTACTTACTTTGTTAATGTTACTAAAGGTAGCTTTTCCCCCTAAAACTCAGTCTTTTTCAATGAAAGCTGAACTTGAGTGGCACACTTACCTGGCAATTTGCAAAGAACAGAAGTGACTGTATGCACAGTATTTCAGACTTCAAGTGCAAGAGCCTTGAAGTTTCATGAAACACCTTGGGACTTGCTACATAAACAATACCTTACAAAAAATAACTTCCACTACAGTATGCGACAAGGTTTATTGACCTGTTGCCTTTTTAGATCACAGTAAACCTTAATGACCTGTCTGTTGGAGACCTGCTTTGAAAACTTATGTTGCAGATGTATAATATGCTGTGGAATATCTCTTCTAGTCAAGACTCTAAAGCTAATGTTAGAGAAGAGGAAAACAGCTTGAGCAACAGAATAACCAGCCAGGTCTTTCCCAGCACTCAACTAGCTGTGCTTTATCTAAATGTAAGTTCTCTGTTATATAAGGCAACCTAATTCACTCTATCTTCACTAAAAACAGTCTCATGTTATTAGGGCCAGCAGTTCCTTGCGCAGTGGTCAGGAATGATGACCTTGCAGCATGCTGTGGCCCATCACCACGGAAGCTCCTTAATACTTTTATTCTGGCTGAAATGCAGGGCTAAATGCATCAGCTGTAGCTGTCTGGGCTCTGTCAGCATCACCTTGCAGAACTGAAGCATTCACACACATTAGGAAGGCTTCAACAATAAGTTACTAAGACAGTGGCTAGAGAGAAGCTATAACCCATCAAGAGGCACCTGCAAACTGTCAATTATAGCTGTTGTCCCAGAGTTGAACCTATTTTCTCCATACTATGGGACTGTTTTCTGTTAATGCATTAAGTGGAGTCAGGACATGTGACCTTAAGGTCATGCCCCCAATAGCTCATGAGAACGTGGCTATGCATTGCTTTGGCTTGCCATGCTGTAGAAGAAATAATTTTGCAGCATTGGGAGCTAAAGTCCCTACTCTATCATTCACTAAGAAATTATCTGCAAAAAAAATTCAATCCAGGCTGTTCTTGTAGCGAAGAAAAATATATGTTGAATCTAAGTTGCCCCAGCTGAATCATAAAATATAACTTAATATGCACGTGCATCTGTTTCATGGAAACTACAGGGGAGATGAAAATTATGTGAGTGATTTAAAGGTTCTTCAGTAATGATGCGCTTAATTGTATTTTATTAACGCGAACTTGAAGCTACAAAGAGGAAGACACAACAATGGATGGAAATTCTTTTTTCTTTCTGTCCTTTCCATTCCCCTTCTTGTCTTACTTTATGTCCAGTTTAACAGGCTGTTATTATGAGAGAGATCCTTTTTCTATGTTGCCCCTGACATGCAGATTTGTTTGTATTTCCCGGAGCTGACTTTATAACTGCAGAAGCAGTCCTGGAAGAATCTCTTCTTATGGTTAGTTTAAACTACCTAAACCACTGTAATAATGCTGTGGTTTACAGAAATGATGCAAGGAGACAATTGACCTTTATTGTCTGCCCTCAGATATCTAACCTGCTCTGGGATTATGAAAGCCCATGGTCCTGTTATATGACAGAGGTCAGAATTTACTGACACCAGGAGTAACTGCTGTAGAGAACAAAGAACTAAGGTAAGCAATGAGATGAATAGAGTATAGGAAAATATCACATATGTCTCTTTTGCGATAGCGAAGGGTGAATATTGGCTTGTTTTGTGCCTTGCGTCATCCAGCCGAGATTTCTTCCGTCTGTCACCATCGTAGTGTCTTGTTGACTGTGCTGTCTTGCAGGCACAGAAGTATCGTTTTTGCTTTCATCCCTTTTTCTTTCCTGGCAACACAGTGGTGGTGGTGAAACAAAACAAGGGCAAAAGTGGACTGCTTAGTATCATAGAATGATTCGGGGTAGGAGGGACATTTAAATGTCATCTAGTCCAACCTCCCTGCAGTGAGCAGGGACATTTATAATCGGGTTGCTCAGAGCCCCATCCAACTTGACTTTGAATGCATCAGCTGTAGCTGTCTGCCCTTTCGGCATCAGATGGGATATCTACCACCTCTCTGGGCAACCTGTTCTAGTGTTTCACAACTTTCATTGTAAAAAACTTTTTCCGTATATCTAGTCTAATTCAACCATCTTTTAGTTTAAAACTATTACCCTTTGTTCTATCGCAAGAGGCCCTGCTAAGAAGATTGTCCCCATCTTTCATATAAGCTCCTTTTAAGTACTGAAAGGCCTTACAGAACTCCAGATAGACATTTGTAGCTCTTCCCTTGTCCAGTGGTATAGTCACGCCACCATAGAAGGCGACTAGGTATGCCAGGCAGGGTTTGCCCTTGGTGAAGCTATGCTGGGTGTCTTGAATCCCCTCCCTGTCCTCTGTGTGCCTTAGCATAGCTTCTAGGAGGATCTGTTCCACGATCTCCCCAGGCACAGAGGTGAGACCGACGCGTCAGTAGTTCCCAAGGTCCTCCTCTCTACCCGATTTAAAAATGGATGCAATGTTTCCCTTTCTCTTTTCTTTATAAAAAGTAATGTAGTTGCTTAGTAATGCACACGCATAGTTAATCCTACAGATTTTGGAATTTTAGTCCTCTAAAGGCCATTAGTCTGTTGTGAGATACTAAAGGTCATGTTGATGGAAATACAAAGGAAGCATGAAATGTGAACAAGAACTTCCAGCACACTGACTTTCTGGAGTTTGCTGATGGGGGCAGATGTAGAAACAAGGAGGTTGGGTCATTCAGAAAGTTACTGGTATTTCATGAATTTTACTGCACTGCAAGAACCCCCATTGTACGCAGGGAAAATCTCATTCCTAAATGCTATCAGGTTTGAGTGGGTTTTTTTTACACTTAATCTTGATAGATGCCAGCATGGAGGCAGACTGCACAAATTTGATTTGAATGATAGAACTATTGTAACTCTGAAAACAGGGGTTCTCACCTATTGGATTTTGTTGCTGGTTTAAGAATTTTTCCAACAATAGCAAAGAGCTCTTTGCTGTATCCTTTCCCTTGTCTTTCTCCAATGCGCATTAATAGTCCTGACAGTTGTCAGCATACCTATCCTCATCAATGCTGGCAGGCAAGAGGAAGAACAAAGAAATGTGTTTATTTCACCAAAATAAAAGCTTGTGATGATCATAACTTTAACGCCTCTGAACTGTAAGTCATTCTCCCGCAAAATGTCAAAAAATATAAGCTGAGCAGGGAGACAAACAACTTGGTTGTAATTCAGGACAAAGAAAGGATATTTCTCCTCTAAAATAGAAAACAAAACCACTCCCAGTCCCCTCCAAAAAAAAAGAAAATGAGATACAAACATTGCTATTATAACTATGGCTTCTGAGATGATTCCTTTTCTCATGGGATTCCTTTTCTCAGTATAAAATTTTGACCAAAATAGGGATTTTTTCCAACAAATACTGTGGGCAAATGAAATCTGGAAAACATTCCATTTCTGTTGTTATAACTGAATGGGAATAATCACCTTATATTGAGAGGCAAATATTCACTGTGAGTTTGTTAAGGACAAAAACATTTCCTTATAGCTATAGGTTGAAAGCTATGACAATAAAATTAGCTTTTGGGAATATGAAGGTTCTCTTTGTAGTAAGAAGTTAACACATAATTAAGCTCTAGGTATACTGATGGATTCATATTTTCAAAGATTTAGGAAGGCTCCAAATTTGACATATCATGGCTATATATAAAGCTTACAGTTGAATATTAAAAACAATTCTTATAAGAAACATTGTGCCAAATACCATTGAAAATCCAGCACTCTGTCTACTTTTTTTTTATGTGAAGCTCTAATTTTATTTTATGGACATAGTCAGGTGCAACTTTTCTTATCTTGCCCAGAAATTATAATCTCCACATTATTTTATATTAATACTTTCTCTATTTTCTCAAGACAATGTTAGGTTATATCTGCACAAGTTTGCCAAAGTGGGAGCGCAGCCACGTCTTCTCTTTGCCACAAATGACATTTCAAAACTCTGGCCTCTCTTAGCAAAGAGTGAAATATTGGTATTGCTGAATTACCCAGTCTGAGACCAGGCACTTATATTTTCATGGAGTTTGAAGGACAGAAGTGACCATCTACAATACATCAGAGCCCAATGATCACTTCTGATTAAAGTATATACTCCAGAAAGCAAATCACCAGTTCTCAGCATTACTTGTTTCAGTGGTTAATGTTAAACCTGTGCTGTCTTTGCAAGGGGAATTTTGTCTTCAACTTCCAGCAAGTATTTCTGATCGCTACTAAGACTGTTCTTAGTAAACAGGAGCTCCCCTTTTCAGAAGTAAACATACTGAAAATCAAACTTTTAATTTACTTTTGGATATAAGCTAAGCAAATTTATTTTGTTGTTTGATATTTCCTACAGTTCTACTACTATTATAATTATTATCATCATCGTCATCATCATCATTATTATTATTATGGTTTTGAAGTTTCTCAGCATATTTTTTTATGGTGAGCAGCATGACTGTACAGTAGTTTGTATTTCTTTCTGTATCATATTGCTGTTACTGGATGAAAAAAACCCAAAAAACAGTCTTGTGTCTGTTCACTAATTAACTTGTGTTTACAGGGTCATTTTCAGCCAGTTAAGACAGTTTTAAGGAGAACAGTGCAGGCTTACTTTTTTTTTTTTTCCCTTGTGAAAGCTATTTACGTTAAGCAACAGTTCTGAAACACGAAATTACATGGTCATGCATATGTCCACCCTGCACATGTCCACCGAGTGAATTGCACAGTGTGTTACCTCAGGCAAAGCAAATTGCCACCTTGTCTAGAGTCATTTCATTTGCCTCCCACTGGCTTGGCAGAACAGCCCAATATCTGCCTGTAACTGAGCGTGTAGATGTGTGTTAAACATGTCCTGGGACCCCTGCAGAACTTGTTTGTGATACGAGCATAGAAATATTAGTAGCCAGAGGCTCAGAAGAGCACGGTCAGGATCACGTCCAGAGTGAAATATGAGGCTCTGTGCCTGTTTTGCACATGCAGGTATGAAACATACCTCACTCATGTGAACCTTACAAGTTGATATATACAAATCTCACCAGTCATATACTAGTAAGCTTAGCTTTGTAGGTGTGCCAGAGCCTGCATTGTTTTAAAATCTGCATAGATTACATGCTGCTTATTATAGCTTTCAAATTTAAATATGAGCTGGATGGTATCTGGTGGGATTATCCCTTTTATCACTACTTTTATGATATTCAGACACACCAAAAAAGACAAGTTTTTTCCAAGTTATAATTTAGGATTTAACTTGTTCTTTGTTGCATCTTGTCAATATCGTATCTTAATATTTTTTTTCTCCCAAAAGAAATCAAGCATGGCTATATTATAATCTATTTTAAAGACTTTCTCAAGAAAATGCTACAATCTATCATTTGATCTTATATCTGAGATGCTGTATTTTTGAATTAAGGAACCTCTATATAAAAAAACGCAGTGTTTCAGTCCATTAGTTGCTCACTTTAGTCTGACCCAGCTTTAACTGGATTGAACATTGTGCTAATGAGATAGATTGGAAATGGCCTTCAGTAGAACGAATGATTTGATGATCTCTACTAATTTGCTATAGGACAATGACCACATTAAGGAGATGTATTTTTTCTGGCTTAGAAAAGACTTCGGGCTATGTACTAACGGAAAAAAAAAAATAAAAGGAACTGACTCCTATGCCTGTTTGATATCCCTTGTCCAAATATGTTTCTAACACATATAAAGGCAGTCCTTTAGAAGTACAAAGAAGATTTAATGTGTTGATTTACATTACATATATGTCTCGCACCTTTCTCTCATTTGTCCAACCTGTTGCTCTCATTATATCAGAGCCTGCAGCTTAGGCTTCGTTTCAAACTACTGTTTGTAGAATTTAGTTTCAAATCTTCCTTTTAATCATCTGAAGAATCTTACCTCTCTGACTCTGTAGTATTCAACAGGAAGAATTCTGCCTTGCTAGGAGGATGGATCAAATATACCCTTTTTGTTTCCTTTTTCACTAGCAGCTAGGTTAGAATGAGATGCCCCTGATTAAAATGCCAGTAGTTCCCCATCAGTAATGAAGTTCTACCACCAACAAAAGTAGCTAGCAATAGGAGAAAAATCCAGTGTGGACAGTGCTCATCTCTAACAAGAGAATTCCCAGCTGGTTTCTAGGACAGCTTCCCCAAAGCAGACATCCAGCAGTGCACTCGCATGCAGTGAAGGCTTTCAGCAAGCTCCTTCCCAGACAGATTTCACCAGCAAGACACAGGGAACCCTCAAAGAGACTACTTCTTTGGAGGTCAGCAAGGAGGGATGAGAAAGGGTGAGATATGATCATCCTGAATTTCTATCCAGTGTATTTAAAGATGTCACCTAAAAGAGTGCTGAAAAAGTATCTTGTGTGTTAAAACATACAGGATTTCTGGTGGGAGCTGTTCACAGCCCAGAACATTATATGATGTAAAGCATGGCATTGGGTTGGAAAGAGCAGAAGATGCTGTGAAGGAAGTATTTTAAAATCTCTACTGCTAACCAGTCTGTATTTAATCATCGATTTGATCGTTTTAAATTACATTTTCTGTGTGTAAATCATGAAGTAGCTTTTAGGTCAAGCTAATCAGAACAGATAAAACCACCTTCTTGCTGTCCTACAGGGCCTCATTAACCCACACAGAAGACGAAACCTGCCACTTCTTACTGTGTTTCATTTAATTTCTGCTCATGTAACCAGCCTATTTCCACTTGTCTAAGTTGTCATTAGGAAAAGAAACCCCATAAGATTTATAAATATTTGATGTGACATGCTTGCTTTTGTGGTTTTTTTTAACCATGATATGGGACTTCCTTGTGACACAACCTTACCTCCAGTGACCAATATAGGAAGAGTCAGAATGGCACCATTTACCAACATTCTGGACCTCAACATACCCTTGTGCCTAAGCTGGGACTCAATTGTGTGATGATGACCTTTATTTCACTGTCATCTGAAACCTGTTGTGCATACTTGCACTGACAAGCCTGACTTTTAGAAGAAGAAGAGCTTGTATTTTATTAAGCAGTTGGAGCATTTAAAGGACTAACCTCTACTAGTTATAGCTATTTAAATATTAGGTATCTAAATCAAGCTTATCGCCTACAGAGAGACAACAGCTGCCCTTAAAAGCAAAAGACAAGCACTTTAAATCAAAAATCCATTCCGTCCTGAAATAGGCAGGACTACTCACCTTCTCTGAGAGCCTTGTTCTCTTCACTGACTATGAAAACAACCTAGCAAGTAGCTCATACCATATGCTTAACTTTCAGAAGGCTAAAGTAGACGAGATGAATCCTACCTTTAACAAGCGTCTAGCTGAGGTCCATGCCTGGTTACCAGATACCCTGAGAGATGTCTATTCAAAAGCCATTTCCCCATCTCTTCACTCTTTTCCTGGCAACTCACAACTTCAAAGTCATAACTGGACCCATCAAAAATGGGTATCTGGAACCTCATTTTCAATTCTTGCCTCCTCTCATTTAAATGTTAAATAAATAAATAAGCTGGCCTTTTTTCAGCCTGTGTTCACAGAATCCAAAGGCTCATCTGCAAGTTTGACTAGGGCTGAATGCGTTATTTAAAGCATGCATGTTTGCAGCTTCGAAGGGGTTTGGTTTGGTTTCATTCATTAAAACAATAGTGAGAAGAGTATCCAAATATGCTCACTGTGGCTACCTGTAATGCTCTTATTCATATGCTTTGCTATAGTCATGTATTGTCACATGGACCCTTTGCACCAAGTCTGAGTCATCTTGCACTCACTATTTATCATAGGAATGCTTTCTCATTCAGTATTTTTTTCTGTTATCAACTTAAAACTTTAAAGGCAAGGAAATAAATTCTCTCTTTTTCTTGTAAATGTATAGTAATATATAAACAGCAACATGTTTGGAGTCTATAAACTCCTAGAGCTATTCAGTATTTTTGACAAAGTAGATGAAGCAAGTGACCATTTTGAACCAAAGGGGCTTTCTGTGGTGGCTAATTTCAGTTTGCCATTTCTCACCATTTTTTTTCAAGTTAGGCCATCATAAAAAAATCCTGCTAACTTCTCTTCTTTTTTAAAAAAAAACAAAACCCAAACCCTAGACATTAACACATTCCTGGAGCTAGAGCTAATAAAATATTTTTTTTAAAACAATGTCCCAAATTAAAGTTCTCTTCTCTAATGCTTTTGTATATTCCCACAATTATGATACAAAAGACAGATATACAGGACCACGTGATTCTTCACTGTGGTCTTGCAGAAGTTCCTCTGTGAATGGTTCCTAATAAGCCCAGGAAGACAAATGGTGCAAGGCAGAGTCTGGAGAGGTCTTCAGAATCTCCGCTCTTTATGTCTAAGGGATAGCTGTGCTTTGCTGTTTGTCTTTCTGAGGTCTTCTTGGGTGGTTCCTGCAGGAAATGCATCCCAGTTCCAAAGGCATCTGTGCTGTCATGGGGGTGTTTTCATGCCATCTTCTCTTCTGAAAAGCATGAGGAAGTGAGAGGTAGCCAGGAGCATGGACTGTTCCTCTACACCAAGGGCAAGTCTCTGCACTCTGCACATCTTAAGGAAAAGGATGCTGTGGAGTGGTGTGCATGCTTGGATCAAGGCCCAGCCTCAGATAACAGTTTAGTAAAAATTATTTTAACCTTAATCAAGAAGCAGCAGTTAGGCCAATGAAAGACTTGTGAGGTCATCTAGCTCCTTCATCCAGCTGTTCTCCCTGAGTGCCGTCCAGACACACGTTCAATATCTGGCTGCACAGAAAACCCCAGGGAATGCTTACACAGACTTTGAATGGTGAAATTTGTCCAGAGGAGTCTCCTTTAAAGTAGGTGATAATTAATGGAAATTAAAATGTCACACTGCAGTGGTAACACTTCCTGGGTCTGTCACAGTCACACAGGGAGGCCCGAAACAGGCTTGTCTGTTCCTGTGTGTTTGAGGAGATGGGCTATGGTATAAGAGGCAGAGATGACCTCAGAGTGAAGCCAGGAAAACCTAAATATTTCATATTCCTGCAAACTATCTAGCAAAGTACATTGTCCTGAGACTCTTCTATAGTGAATAGAGAATAATGCGCTTAATAAAAAGAATTTTATTTTTATGAACTATAGTTCTGTCATCAATAGGATCCCTTTTCTTGGTTTGTTTATGATGGGTTTTTTCTTGTTTGTTTTCTAGTAAAAAACTTGGCTGGATGGGAGAGAAGGCAGCCCTCTCTCTGATGTTCCTGCTCTCTGGATTTGGGAATCCCTGGAAGCATAGCAGAGTCTGGGGTGAGGCTCTGTGACCCTTACCGAATACACTCTGAGGCTAGCACAGATTTCCATGCTATGTTATTATAGGATTCAGACAATTGTAAATATTGTTATTAGAAAACTTAGGTTATTTTTACAAGTTACGTGATGCCTCTGAAAAGACATTAAGTTAAAAAAGACAGGTAGGTGTCTTCATGTGCCAAACCTTCATCTTCCTTATAACTAAAAACAGGTTAAGTGCGAGGGTTAAAGAAACTGCATTTACCCTTCTGCAAAGGCTAGCTTAAGGTTCATCATAATTTAACTCAGACTTTATTTTAAGATTTTATGTGAGACTTTAATGACTTATCAGCTTTAAGCTGAATTTTCCCCTTAGAAAATCAATCTATATGCAAAGAGCAAATCAGAAATACATTAATTTATTTGGTATACAACTTCAGTAAGAAACAAGGTTTTTTATGTTTTATGACTTGAACCACCTAGAAAGCAATGAAAAAGCCCAGTGCATCATTGAGATACCATCTCTGCACCTAAGGATGAAGGTAATGCTCTCTGACACTAATGTATCCTTGCACCATCTGCTTTTTCAAAGCTGTTCCTTTCAGAATTAATTCATTTTAAATGTTTAAATTTTCTGTGGACAGTATATAGATCATATAATTCTTTTTCATGTGTTTTCATTTATATTTGGTTCATATATTTTAAAATCAAAGAAGCCAAAACTGTATATTAACAAGAGAGAACTTAGTTGTACAAAGTTCTTAAAGTAGACTTTCATGTTTCATAAGCTATTACTGATAGAGATACAAATCCTTTGAGGAGAATTTATATTATTCAGTAAGATTTTCTGTAACATTTAAAAGATATCCAAAAGAGGGAAAACAAGTACTCAATGTTTCTTTTTCAATAAATTTCATAATGAAGTAAAAACTCGGGATGGGCTGACAAACATAATCAAGAGTTTCATGATTTTTAGGTCTGGAAAGTTGACATGTAAACTGTAACCTAGCACTGAATACAGCTATTCAAACACACAACTGTGGGTGTCAGTTCAAATCACATCCAAAGTCATCTGGGGAAAGAGGAGGAGCACTAAAGTTATTCAAGGAGATGTTAACTTCTCAGTTGCAAAACTTGAACGTCCTCATATTGAATGTTACCTGCCAATTCTCCTTTGAAACTAAAACATCCACTGTAGTAATATAACCTGTAGTACTAGGGACCATATGCAATAATGTTTTCTTTGTTTGACTCTGCCTGAAAACAGGTATGGTCTTTTCTCACAAATTTGAATCTATTTCCTTACGAAAGCCTTTATCACCATCAGTTTATGTTACTGGAAGTTCCTTCAGTTGCCAATACAAAGACTGAAACCAGTGAAGCTATGGAAGAATTTGGAAGGGAAATTTTATGCTGGTAGTTTATTAAGACATATATTGTGAAAATTAGCTTTTGTAGATGCTCCTGATATTTCAGTGAGGCATTTATTATATCTATATTTTTAATATTAATTATTTATGCATAAAGGTAAATGTGCCAAAGCAACAGTAAGCCTAAGGAAGTAGTCTGTGCACAAATTTTAATGTATCACAGGGAATGCATTTATACGGAAAAAATTGAAAGAGACACCAGAGGAGCTACTGTGTAATGTGAACAGACAGAGCAAAAGGGCTACATGACAATCCAGGGAGAGAAAGGGAACTGTCAGATAAAATATAAAGGTGGAGCAATCACAGCACTTGGGGCTGTATTTAACTCCACTGATGCCATAGCAGGGTAAGTTCCAGGATTTATTATACAGTTTATATTCATGTTCCTGTATGTACCAAACTGCTACAGCCTAGATAATTGTTACTAGAGACAGACCTCCTCACCAGACTCTCCTAACATATGCATTTTGGTCATACACAAGCAAAGGAGTAGAGCACAAAAAGGGCAGGAAAACCTCGAGGCTATGTATTTTGCCTTGGTATCAGCCATTATTTTCAGAAGACAGATTAAGAATTTATTGGAAAGGAATGTTAGAAATTGCACTTTCTTTCTATACTGGCCAGTACTCACAAGCTATATTAAAAGGTCTTGTTGAGATACACCCATCCAGAGAGCAAGTTAATAAGAAATATATCCTGGGTTTCTTGTTCTCATGTGTAGCTGATATCCTGGCAGATCTTTCTCAAACTGTGATGTGAACTGGCAAGTGGGTTGCCAAGAGTGAAATGAAAGAGCATGACAGAGTCTCTAGAGTACGGCAATAGTATTCTAATCCCAGCCACGCTTCCGCTGTTATTTTATTTATTATTTGTTACATGCCTGGGGTATGCCTGACGCATTGCAAGAGAAAAGGAAAGATACTTCTCTTGTGCCTTAATGCATATTACTGTGAAACACACAGCTGTGCCTTTTGCAAAAGCAGGGAGGCAACCTTCCTTATTTCTGCAAGGCATAAGCCCTTCAGAAGCAAGAAATAAGATTCAAAATTCTAGTAATCCAAGAAATGCTACCCACAACTTCTGTGAGTTACTTAAAGAACTGGATAAATTACTTCCACAGGATTGTTTTTAATGGAAAGGTGTTTTTTAATCTTTTTTTTCCCCAGAAAGACTGCTTTAGATTTTTCACGCTAAGACGATTGCATTAATGCTCCTTCCACATCCCCCTTACACCTCTGGAAACTTGTATCCTGTATGCTGGCCTACAGAGATGTAATTAATGTCTCAGATGCACTGTATAACTCTCTTCTCTCTGACATGTCCTAACCATAACAGGACCTGTGGAATGCAAATTTTCAGCTCTTAGCAAGGCCTTTCTTGAAGAAAATTGAGAGTTCTATCTATTAAGTAGAACTCTTACTAATTAACACAGTTGTGTCAGGTTTTGGGGGTTTTTTTGCAGATTTCAGAATGGAAAAGCCTCTTCCTTTAGCTTCACTGGATGGACAGGGAAGATTGTCGTATTTACCATGAGTAGGGAAGATTTCTCTGAGGCAGCCTGGATGTTTAAACAATGAAAGCAGTTTGCTGTCACACACACCAAAGCCTTAGGTAAGTGCTGCCCAACTTAGAATTGGGTGGATTCCATATCTCTGTGGTCAAGTTAGTGGTTCTTTATTTCTGCCTGGAGATGGTCACTTGCTTATAAGGTTCACATTAATGGCAGTGATATGAAAGATGTTTTTTAACTTTGCAGTAATTGTAAAACAGTGATAAAAATGTGTCATATTCTTTTTTAGAATAGATGCAGATAAATCTGCCTTCCTCGCAGGACTTTTTCTCTGCCTGTCTGATGTTGAGGTAGTGAAGAAGTAGGCTGGTGGAGGGCCACCACAATGGCCACACAGCTGGAGCACGTCCTATGACAAGAACTGGGTTTCTTTAGACTGTAGGAGTGAAGGCACAAGCAGAAAAAAAACCCCACTAGCCTTCCAGTACCTGTGAGGAAGTCACCAAGACAGAGACAGGCTCTTTACAGTAAGAAAACGAGAGGCAATGACCATAAACTGAAATGGAAACTTCTAAACAGATATTAGGTTAAAATATTCTCTGTGAAGATAATTAATCATTGGACCAGAGTTGAAGGAGTTTGTGGAATCTCCATCTCTGGAAGATTTCAAGACATCATTGGACAAAGCTCTGGGGAACATGGTCAATGCTGACTCTAATTTGAGCAAAAGACTGGACTAGATACCTTACGAAGTCCCTTCCAAACTGAACTATGAGACTATAGACCATTCAAAGACCCACTTCTTCTTTTGAGAGTTTATACCCACAGTAGATATTTATCACTGCAACAGTAAGACAAAAATATCTAGCAACTTTTATTCACAAATCTGAGTTTAATAAAAAGTGTTAATGACATAGGGAAGTAAATTAATGGTGATGTAACTTGAGTGAGGTCTATGCAACTAGACATTTTTTCCTAGTGCACAACAGAACCTGGATGCGTTCTTATGGTTTTCATGTACATCAGTACAAGTAAGTTATCCACGGTATTTGATGGAAAGTTTTGCCTGTGAACATGAGGTCTGCCTACTGGGTTTTTTTAACCAGTAACTTTGTGAAGAGGCACAGATAAACATGAAGAGAAGCAAAGAGAAAACACAAAAGAATCCAAAATAAAGTAAAAAATGTTCATATACCATGAATTCAAAGAAAAATTAAGAGAGAGAACCTTTCTTGTTTCCAGAAAGGCACCAAATTTTGCCTTGTGTCATTTAATTAGTAGCCACTTCCAGAAAACTTGATTTTCTGACTGTTCTTAATAAATAAACGTGACCAAAGCAAAGGTATAATATGATTGATGTTTCCTAATCAAATTTACATGAAGGCTTCACATAATGATTGACTAGTTGAGAGGTGAATCATGAGGAAAATTTGTTTTAAATATCTTATTTTCTAGTTCTCCAGAACTCCAGTTTTCCAGTTCTCCAGAACTTTCATGCTGATTTTTTTTTTGGTAAAGACAATTACAAATTTATTTCTCAGCATCTTACTTGGAGGAAGGCAGGTCAATATTACATATTTATATTAAAGCCTCAACTGAGAATATGGTTCTATTTCCCAATCCTGTTATATCATGCTAATAGTTGGAATCTTTGAAAGAAAACTTAATTAAATAATTCCCTAGATAAACCAAGTTAAGCATTGAAACAACTAGCGTGACATAAATCATTTAACAACCTTCATAAATATTTTTTTCCTCTAGATTTTTATGTGTCTGTGTCTTGCTTGTACTCAGAATCATCCGATTAAGTTCCAGGAAATTCAGAGCCCAGCCGTGCATTTTGGGTTCAGATGGCTCAACTTAGAGACTGAAAGAGGACTGAGCGGTAGTTTGCTTATTATCGCAGGTTTCAGCTCTGGTGGGCAGGTAAATGCTAGCAGGAAGAGCAGGATGGGGGTTTCAGGGTGCTCACACACAAAGCTCAGATCAGGCAATACACTCGCACACTTAACACACAAATTCTATTCGATCCTTTTATCGTTGCAGTGGTTTATATTACTTAAGTGTGTCGTGATAATATTCCATTCTTGGCATGCGCGGCGCTTCATCCGCAGCTTAACGCAACCCCTCTTTTTACGTATTTGGAGAACGGAGTGGGCTTAGCAGCGGGGGCAGCGAGCACACCGGGCGGCCAGGGAGGCGCTGGCGTGTGCAATAGCGTCCTCTACTGCGTGAAGCGGGGCCGGGCGCTCGCACTGGGTTACCCTCGGGAGAAGGCAGCCTGGAGGAGAACAAGCTCCTTCCCTCCAAGGGAGGAAGATATTAAGCTGCTGCTTTTCTGCTCAGGTTTGGTTGCTGGATGCTCTCCAGAACTTCTGCTTCATCAGGACTGAAATGTAGGGTGTTTTTTTTTCCTTTTGGAAGGGATTCGTTAAGAAAGGTTTTCCTTGCAAATTCTGTTCTGTTGCCCTGCAATTCCTCACTTGTGATGTTCTCAGTAACAGCAAAACCTGATCTAAAGGTAGCATTTTACTGATCAATGGGAATATGATTTATGTTAAGAAGCAAAAGGTTTGACAAAACCTTGTGCCTTGAGGGGCAGTTTGGTCCATTACAGAGGTCTGTGATAGCTATTGATATTGTTGCTCCACAAAGTTGAAGGAGACAGTCAATATGCAGCACGCACTGTTCTTTGATGGAAACACCGCTGTATGCATTTCACTCTTTAAAATACATGAAGAGCAACAAGGAGCTCAGCTGACTTCAAGTAATCCACTGGCTCTCTAAGGAGGTTGGTAGCTCTGACTTTGGACTGAATAACTCAAATTAGTTTCACTGACGACAGCACAGTTACATGATCCATGACAGAAGAGGGTAAGACCCACAGGAATTAATGTAGTTAGATGTTAATAAAAGCACTTTATGGCATAGCTCAACCAAAAGGCATTTTTCCTGGCCCATAATGTTCAGTTTCCTTCCCAGATACACAGACCTGTGTGAATGAATGGTCATATGATGGTTTAGAAATGCACAATGAAATTGGAGTTACTTTTCAAACATTATTCAAAATGAAATATAATATTTATTTGGCTTCTGAACATCTCAGAGTGCTGGAGGAATGATGAGTAGGCATTCTTAGTTCCTTTCCACAAGCAAAGAGGGATAGTGTCTGGCATGAGTTAGAAAAGTATCCTGTCAAACTCTCTCCAGTTTGCCTAGATCTTTTCCTACTCTGGGTAAATTCATAGCTTTAGTAAGATAGGGTTGAGTCCATGAAATGAATTTTAGAAATTAATCTAGACTTGGTTTTGTGTGGGTTTTTTTAATAGTATTGATCGTCCACTATTAATACAGACTTTGGCATGAAACAGCTGAAAACCACTCTGAGCTTATGCAGTTATGTCATGTCGTTTTGTTATATCCTTCTAGATTTTCTCCAGTTACACTGATGTTACGTTAGAGCATTCTTCTGCCATGTTGTTTTTTACTTTCAGGTTTTTAGAATCCCAGTAAGAAAATAATTTGGCTAATGGAACAAAATTTATTTTCTGAGTTTTGTTACTGGACCACTTTTTTGACAACCGTAGGAACGTAATATCCTTCTCTTTAACTTGCCTGCCACTATTTCCCTTGCACAAAGCAAATTACAACTAAATTACACGCAGAGGAATGGAGCTGTAGGCGGAATTCCCTAGCACCTAATAGCTAACAGAAGCTATACGGGCCCACTGATCTGAGAAAGTGTATTCTGGGAAGTATATGTTAAGAGTATGCAATATGATGACTCAGTGATATACTGTGATGGCAGCAGATCACATGCCACAAATGCTTGTGATCACAGTCATTTTATATAACAGCCTTCATGCTGCTCTTAAAAGACTGAGGCAAAGAGCGAATTTCATCTCCAGCTCTTCGCAGAGATTTTGATGCAACAAAATTGAGTGGAATGCATTTCCTCTGACACATCATTCCTGCACACAGAAAGTAAACTATTACTTTGGAAAATAGCTTTTTTAGAAAAACGTATTTTGAAAAAGAACTGTTCTGGTCAGCTTTTCTGTACAAGCAAGCCCATCTGATGAGAATATTGCCATATTGCAACATTCAGGTGTCGATGGGATGCAATTTCCTTTCTGCTGATCAAGCAACGTTTTGCAAAAAATACTTGCTTATGCCTTTTTATGGCAGATGACGTTGAAGGGAAACATTTTAAAAAATAAAAACTTTACCATTAATTCTTACAATTTCTGAGCAGAACTGAAGGCAGTGGATACAACCTTTGATAGTAACATTGTAAAGAACAAGAGAAAAAATAGTAGTCTACATACGTATTAAGGGTTCTGTGAAAATTTGTCACTAGAGGAATTACAGTTTTGTAAAGAACAAAATACATTTTTCATAACCTGGAAGATTCTTGGAGGATTTTAGAGGAAAATTTATCACCGTATCAAGTAGCAGCCTATATAGAAAAGGACATCCTATCAAATGACATAAGACAGAACTCCATTATGTCAAGACATCTAAAATCTCTGCTCTATCTGATGTAGTGAAGAATACTCGTCTAACTGACCTTTATCTCACTGAAATTATAAGACTTTTTTAAGTATAACGAGAATATTTGATGAAAATCATGGAAAGCAGTCAACCTATTATTTAATGTTCCACATGACTGGATAATATTATTGATGGATAATACGTAATTTGTTGGAATATGGCAAGGAAACTCATCCATATTTTCCATGTGTATATGTACAATTCACTGAGTAAATTAGTTTTATTTATTTTTCTATTAGATAGAAGGAAAAATAGAAATTAAGAGACATAACACGAGGTATAGCTTTTTTTCTGCAGAATTATATTTCTATTTTCTAGATTTTGAAAACTGGTCACTGATGTAATTATGTAAAACTGATATACAAATATGTTGGGAGACAACTGTGAAACAAGAGGATATACTGATGGATTCAGAATAACCTCTTCAAAATGGAAATATGATAAATAATGTCTACAAAACGTAACCATGGAATACTATAGAGGTTTCTGAAATCAATTTGCAAATAAAGAAAAACTCATCAACTTTATAATTTTCATAAGAAGAAAGAATTTATAGCATATTGCCCGTAGATGCCATAGAGAATTTTGGACATATCGAATCTCAGGAAAACCCTTCTGTTTTGAATCAATACAAAACTTGTTTCCTTGTCTTTGTTTTGGGGCTGTAAGATCATGTCAGTGCTCAGTTTTGTTGACCTTTTCTTTGAAAGGTGCTTATGCTGTTGTTCTCTGCTCATTAGCTTCTTCGATATTTTTCTTAAAATATAAACAAAAAAAAGCTACTTCAGTAAAACCATGTAATTCTAACTTGTCTTTTCTCTAACTTGTGTCTGTACAAATTTCCCTGGCTCGTAAATCTACCACTTCATTTGTCTATTTAGTTTCTAAGATGTGAGAGTTATCTCTAAGCCACTTTTCATGGTGCATCTTTTCCCTTATTGGCAATAGCATATTTCATGGCTATTGTGTCATAAGGTGTGCTGCAGTGACCCACAACTTTTGTGAACTGCCTGAGAGCACAAAGCAATTCAAAGGAAGAGTCACTTAAAGAACTCATCTTTTCAGACTCCTGTGCTCCTTTTTCTAGTTAATAATGTTCTTCTTTGTCATCTCAGTAATACGCTGATTTCTAGAAGTGGGCAAGGATCACTCTATACATGCTGTGTTTTTATAGTCTCTACTTAAGCATATGCTCTTAGCCAGTAGCAGAGACAGGATAACTAACTGAACTAGCTGGATCTCTGGTTTGACCCAGTACCTCAAGTTTTATATTTAGGCAAGAGAGCTTATATTCCTCTTCAAGTAACTAGAGGTGAAATAGTACTGATTAATATGCATTCATCAGATACATGGAGGATCTGCTTCTCACTCAATTCTGAAGAGGGCTGGCAAGACCTTGTTGAACTGTACGAACCAGCAGCTCAGATATCCCTAACAAATGTCTTTGTGAAAAGTAGGGAAGGAGAGTAAGGGAGTGTGGAGAAGGAGGTCAGTAATACTTTTTGATATTTCCAAGAGCAAGTTACGAGAGCTCTCTTAGTTTCAGGCTCTTCTGTCATCGCTTCTGTCATACTCTGGAGTAATACAAGTGTAATTTAGATTAAACTAGAAATGTGGAAACAATTCATCCAGTGATGCATAACGAAGAGAAACCAATTCTCTCATCTGATCTGTTGAGCTAGAGAAAGAGCAAATCATCTCTAGTTCCATTATTAAAATACGGTTCCTAATATTCAAAGTGAAGTAATCCATGGAATAAGAAGGCCCTGTTAAGACATAGGTACTTTGAAGAGTTGCACAATGTCTTACGTAAGCCTAATGGAAATGCAACATGACAAAGCTTTTGTTGAAAACCAGGGAAGTTTTAAAGCAGACTTTTCTTCAGCTACTCTTTTCACAGAATGCCTGTTGCAACTGTGTGCTGCAATAACACAAACTTGCTGTCATTAATAGTATAGACCTATTTTATATGCAGAATTAGACTCAGCAGGATGTATCATTACTAAATCGTAGAAAACATTAAAATAAACTCTGGGAATTGAGGTGGCTAGTGCAGATAAAGAGTTTTTAAACCATGAGGCAAGGTTAAAGATGATATAACATTGGAGAGTAGAGTATCTAGGGTAGATTTGGGAGTAGAAAGTTAATTCTGTTTTTTAGTTGATAAAAAAAATTATAATACTAGAACAACCAGTCACTAAGTCTGTTATTAAAATGCTGTCACAACCATTAAGGATGCTTTTCCCCTGTTCCCGCACACTGGATGAGGCCTAAGCAAAAAACTTGCAATATCCCAGTCCAGTCTAACTTTGGCTTTCTGATTCTTGCAGAAAAGTATGTGAGAGAACATTCCACTTTCCTATTTTCTGTCTGCAAATCTTCAGGATAAGGAGGTATATATTTGCAGTGCTGTCAGACTGATACTACTGTACATACGCCAGCATGTACTTAGTGCCAGTGTTGTGGGTGGACCTGGCATTCTGACCTATTGACCATCTGCCCTTACCCTGATGTAATGTAACTCGTATGGAAGAGACAAGAGATCTTTCTCTGAGTTCCCAACAATGTCTATTCCCAGACAGCCTGGATTCATGCAGAGCCCGACCTTACATAGCCTCACAGGCTGCCTACAGCAAACTTAACATGTTTTGTGCCCTGTCGTGAGAACACCCTGGTTCTTCCTTAGCAACTGACCATTCATATTCAAAGTGGTCATAGCCACTAGAGTCATGGTGTTTTCTTACCAGACTTGGCAAATTCCGTGTGTAGGCAAAGAAATTATACCGCTGTCTCACCTGAGTAAACAAACATGGAATTCCACTGAACTGAGAAATAGGCTCTATATTTTTATTGAAATAAAGGATGATGGATAATGAAAGCTGACTTATCTAAGAGGCAGATATATGACAAAGCAGAAGGCTCTAATACAAGAGAATAGCACACTATGCTCGAGTTCATGGTAGTTCATTCTTCGTGAAGGATGCACACTATTACTCTCAGAGTTAGAACATGCTTTCCCAACCCAAACTTATAGGTAATTTCTCTCCTTTATGCCGTCGCCCATTTTTATTTTATGACTGCCCCCCCAAAATGATTATGCCCTAGGCAGAAGGAGGGTAGGGAGCCAACAGAGAGACTGAAGATTGTTCAGGTTAGGAAATGCGTGAGGCAAGTTTGTTGAATGAACATTTGTTTCACACTGTTCTTGCTGATGTTGACCAAGAAGAGCAACACAGCCTGTCTCCCAGGGCAGTCAGTGCCTCTTCTCTTATCAGCGGCCAGAGGCCAAAGAGCCTTGCTAGCAGGATGGCACCACAGGCAGGTATTACAAGTTCTGTCAGGCTACAAATATTGCTTTCTTAGATAATGAGAAAAAATTGGTGAGGGATCTTCACAGATATTTCTTACTCATACACTCACCTTCTCCCCTCCTTCAACTACAGAAGCAAGGTTCATTTTTCCTTAATGCATTGTATAGTGGGTTTTGAAATCTGCAGGTAGAAGGCACAGTGCTGTTGTTATTACTTACTGTTGCAAAAGACAACACAGGGATTGCCATCAGTGAATCTGTCTTTTAGAGTTAGGTTTGAAATTTGCAGTCCTCAGCTATCTGGTAGGCTTAAGGAAAAACTTCTGCTATTTGTAATATATGAAGCAATAAATGGCTACCAAGAATGATTAATAGCCAAAGTGAAGCTCAGACATTTCATCGATCTCAAAAGCCATTTATTGCAAGTGTATGAAAGCAATAGAGATTATTGCTATTATACAACAAACCACAAAATCAGAAAGGAGAAAAATGCATCTTTTTCTTCTTGCAGATGCTGAGAAAGTGTTCTGTAGTTTCCCTTGTGCTGTTTTTTCCATCAGAAACACACACACTGGAGGCACAAGTGGGATCAATAACATCACAGACACAGCTTTAAATACTGATTAAATGATCAAGGACAGATACTGTTTGAGGATAAGCTGAAAAATTGTTCACAGAAGCAGCTGGTGCAGAACAGAAGTGACCAGACTGGACAATGAGGGTTTTGTGTGCAGATACATTTGAATTTTTCTGGCTGAAATTCTGTGCTTGTTATATAACTTCTCTTGATTAATTGAGCCTCAGTGCCAGGTTGTTGGCTGCAACTGAGGTATGCGTGGCACAGCCGAGGGGAACTGGCACACCAGACTGCTGCTGGGCTTTATTTTGTTCTGCCCCAAGCCTAGGACAGAATAAGCCTTATGAATACTTAATAGCACCTGAAATCTCCCCTTCATACCAAACAAAATGTTCAGTAGTTTGGCTTCACACTGGTCAAAGCAGTCCCAGGGAAGTTCTAACTTTCAGGAGGATGTTCCTGGAGACCAAGTCCTCTGGTCATGCCCAGGTAGCCTTTTGCATGAGGTAGGAATAAAAGCCATTCCACCAGTCCTGTGCCACCCTGACAACTACTTACATCTGGGGAACCCAGAAGGCATCAGGTGCATTATGACAACTGGAGGCTGTTACACTGAATATGTACATGAATCAGATCTTGTATTTTTCGGTCCTAAGTGGAAGAGGTCTTACAAGGGTTATTCGAAGAGAAGTCATGACAGGAAGAGTTCCCCTTTTATTCCATGTAGTAGTAAGGAATGGCCAGCCTTAGGAAAATCTAACTAGGGAAGTCTGCATGCAAGTGCTTTTTGTTTGTTTTAACCATTTTTCCTGGATATGCTCCTAAAAATAATAGTGTTTCAAGAAGCTGAATTGAAATAATTTAACAATCCTTGTGAGGTGGGTTAAAACTGGGATGTATTGCCTCTGAGATACAAGTAGCTGACTCTTTCTTGCCTCTTGAAAGGGGTGTTTATGGAGATCAAAATTTTTATGAAATCAGCAGAATCTTATGTCATACTGGATGGAGGCATTGGCACTACCTGTATTCTTTCTGCTTCTGCCTGTGTACTGTGAGAGTTTCCTTATGGAATATTCATATGTGTAACTGCTTCCTACACACAATCTTTCCTCTTTTTTTTTTTCCTTAATATAAATCAGTTCTCTTTACTACAAATGAAAATTTAATAACATGTTATAGATCCAGATGAATCAATAGCTCTAACGGGTTGGAAGAGAATTTTGCCCCATTGATTCATTTGGATTATCAAATTCTGGAGACATATACTGCAGTTCATGGATTTTGTGATGCCCACGATGGCTTTAGCTTCATCCAGGAGATAACTGACGATGCCTAATTAATGACAAAGGTTTCAAATACATACTCGCTGTAGCCGTTATAGACTTTGAGATGAACATAGCAATTTATCCTTTTTCTTGGCTCATTAAACACTATTTTGAGCTCAACTAACATACAGCTAATGATCATGTCTTTAGGAGTCTTTGCAAATCAGTCACCTCTGTCCCTAAATTAGTTCTAAAAAAGACAGGGAAGTCTAAAATCTATGGTCCTGTAAACGAGGCTGCACCTCAAGTCTTCAGGCCCTGTATCATGTGAAGGTGAAGAGGCTATTTTCTTCCTTCTGCTGATGGCATCTCTTGGTAAGAGATTCTTTTAGTAAGAATTTTTCTCCTCCTGCTAATCTGCATGTTCAACGTACAAGATTCAGTCTTAACTATGTTTTCTGGTAGTATTTATAAGTTTTATGACTAAATTCTGGGTATTGACTGCTTCTTCTCAGAGGAGCATTTCCCAGTATAAAGGAGTCCCCAGCGGCACAATGCATCCATCAGCAAATTATCTAGGCAGCAATTACAAAATTGAGACTTGGGTAGTGCAAATAATTGATTTTTTCAGCGCAGGAACTGAATTGAGAAGTTAGAAAAGAATCTTAATTTAGGGTGACTATAAATTGAAGTGTTGGGGTTTTTTTCTCAGGATGTAAAAAGGTCACTCATCTGTTTGTGGCATCAAGGCTCAAGTTCAAAGTCTGCCTGCATAAAGGACTTGTATCTGCCAAGAGCACACCCTACTACATTTTCAAGCTATCATAGCAGAGGCCAACCTAAGCAAGTGCCCTTTTCCTCTGTGGTTCTAATAGTTCCTCTCTGGAACTATTCTGGAAATTAAATCTGCATTTTTAATAGATTCAGTATGGTTCCCACTGTGTTTTTCAACAAACATTTTCTGCTACCCTGTATGAGATGTGCTTCAGTCTGTATGTAAATACCATTGATTTTCACTTCTGGTGAGGTCAAGTGACTTTATTGGGTGATCTGTACCTTTGAAAGTTCTTTAAACTATCTTTGTTACTGATTGAAGGGCTTGGCAGGAAGAGCAAGTTCAGCGCTCTGATCTGAAATTGATTGTGATCAGACTCATTCTAATCAGCCCTGGCACAAAGTAACGTAACATAGGGCCCTCTGCCAAGAACAGTCTGATCTCAGCTCCTGAGAGCTTCACAGTGAAGTACTGCAGCCCTTGGGCCTCCATGGAGAGCAGTTGTTTTCCTAGGGTAAGAATGGAGAACACGTTGCTGGATTAGCTTTTTTTTTTTTATTTTATTTTGGAGAGCCTGTAAGGAATATGGAGAACAGCACCTGGTATGCTCCCAGGAGATTTGGATTGTTTTGTCTTGCACAGGTGGAATTTCTGAATGCCTTTGCAATTCAGTGTCAAGAAGAAAGAATTGCAGTGATCCAAGCATGAAACACAGTAGCTAAATACTCATTGGAAACAAACAGTCACAGTAAATTAAAAAAAAAAATTGTAAATATTGTATATTGCCTCTGTTGCTAGTAGATCATAGCTTGTGTCATCTGTGTTCTAGTTTGTCTATATGTTTTATTGAGAAAGATTCCCAGGGTAACCATGGTCATGTCTCTGGAGAAAGGAATAGAACAACAAAGATTCTCATGAATCTCATATCAGCTGTCGGGGACACCAAGTTATTGTTTTGGAGACATTAGGTCTTCAGGATGGACTTTTCCTGC
>NW_009705156.1:127535-133612 GCF_000703405.1 Apaloderma vittatum
AACTTCTAGAAGGATTTAAACAATGCAGTTTGATTCACTGCCCCATGGATGGGAGAATACTTTGTCTTGTCAGTGTTTTCCTTTCCATTATGAGCAGCTCATAATGATCTCATAAATCTCTGTAGAGGAAAGGTTAGGGAAATAGCCAAATGTCAGAAATACAAGCAATCTCAGGCTTATACTTCTTGCCTGCACATAGTTAATAGTTATGTTTCTTTAATATGAACCTAAGATTTAGTTAATTATTATGACATGTTTCTCTGAAGAATGGCTAGTACTACCCTGCAGCTTATCTTCCAGTGTGAAATTGTCACAGGTATCATATTAGACTATATTACACACATCATCTTTTAAAATTATATTCTGTGAAACTTTTCTAGTATTTTCAAATGAATGCCACTAAAATGAATTAAAAGAGCAAGGGGACCAATAGGTACTATCAAGACACTATTGTATTATGCAGACAATGTTATAATGCCAAAACTAAAGCAGTTCAGAATCAATTGGAGAATGCTTTGCAATTATAGCTCAGATTTGGGTCTCCAAGTTTATGGCTTAAATTTCCAATTGATATGAGCCTCCTGAGCAATATTGGAAGTGATTCATTTTCATGGTGCCTTACTTTACCATGTGAAACAACGGTGAAACAAGGAAAGCAGTCTCCACTTTGCAGTACAAGCCTGTTGTGGGAATACCTGAGATGTATTAAGACACTGAGATAAAGGAAGTCATACAACCAGAGTGATAACAATAAGAAGAATCCCATTATCAGTCTCTCTGTACATATATATGTGTGAATACACACACATATATTTCTGGATAAATAATGCCTGTCACAAACCTAATAATCTAATTGAATTAATGAGACAATGACTCGGAAAATCCCAAATACCAGACTTAGCACTGGATTGATTTTGGACTCATACCTCCTCTAGTCCTAATCTTCCAGTGGTGAAAAGAAAGCCATGTCACATATTAGATCATTACTAGGTTACTTCCCCATTGGAATACAAATAAAAACAATTCCTTTGATCTTGCATCTCAATGAGTTCTCTTCAGAGGTAATTATGCAGTGGCAGTTTTGCTATCAACCTCAATTGGGGCCAAATTGTGTCTTCACTGCTGCTGCCTTTCCCTGCGTTTCGGCTGGTACAGGAAGGTAATATCAAACTGCAACAGCACAGGGTATTTAAAGAATGGCAAAGAAAGTGAAGATGCCTCAGTGCAAAGCACGTTACACTATGTATGCAGCTGCAGTTCAGACGAAAGATGTCCTAAGGAGAACAGTGAAGACTCCGTTGATAGTCTTTCATATGAGGACAAATGAAACTACTAGTCAAAGAAGTTGCAATGAAATCTTTAGACAGTGGACATGTGAGAGGATTATGAAGATAAAAAAAGGCACAAGCCTCCATAGAGAAATACACCAAACGGATAGATAGAATAGGACTCTATTGAAAAGATTAGATCTCCTAAGCACCCGATAAAACTATGAAATTGAGGTTTATCAGTATTATAAAGAGAACAAAAGTGTAGTGTAGTATAAAACCATGACTAGAACACAGGTTTAAGAAAATGCACTGTTTGGAAAAGATGAAAACAAAGTCAAAGGCAACAGAACAGATGTACATGTAATATGGTAATCTGTAAAGAAATAGGAAGTGAGATTAAAAGACGAAAGACAATGTTGGGGCAAAAGTGAATTGCTGTAAGTAGAGGTTGAAAATGAGAAGATTCCTAATGTGCAAGAACAGGTAGAGTCTGATATTTCTTTGAAAAGAATGATGTGACAGTTGCCTATAATGACTGCAGACTGCGCTTGATGATTCTGAAGTTTACATTTCGACCATTCAACCCCAATAAAAGGGAATGTCTATATATGGTTTTCTGCATACAGTAAGCAGTCTACGCATATAATTTTCTGATCATCTTCAAAAATGCAGAGCCTTTGTAAGATCCTGAAGTACTTGGAATACAAAACTAACCTGCTACTTTAGGCAAGCAGATTTATGCTCATTATATGATTCGTAGCAGCAATGGGGATGGTATAAAAAAATGCAGTATCTTTACCTTTGAATTCTTTCAAGTTTTTCAGCAGCAGCAACACATAATTTGCTTTTTATTACAGTTCTTTCTTACTGCTGCCACAAAGGCAGCAGCAGTTGGCAACTGGCAGAAAGCTTTTCTCTGTCTTAAAATATATATAACTGTTAACAGAAGAACAGTAGTTTCATAGGCTATGAAAGTATTAAAGCCCATGGCATTAAAGCAATCTCTGATTAACAAAAACGAAACAATTGAAAAGGATATAAGTCATACACACAAAACCCAATTCTTTACACTGCAATCCTTCAGTTCGCTCAGTTTCACCCAAACTAAATTAAAATGAGACCCTTCAGGCAAACTGCCATTAAGCGAAAACTCTTAAAAGGACAATGTACAATCTAATTATAGTGTAACAAATGTGTACCTTTCATCTACAATGCTGGTACTCCAAAATTGTAATAGACAATTATGATTATATAATCTATTAAAAAAAATAACCAAAGTGCTATAATGAAAAGGAAACACCTACAAAAGAATACGAAAGGTATCTCCAGTGGCACAAAGTGGCATATCAAAAGTACCCTATACAATTGTCTTTCTCCTGTAGTTTGTAGATTATGCTAAGGTCGCGGGTTCGATTCCTGTTTGGTCCCCATGTGTTGCCTGATCTAGTCAAGAGGTAGCGTCCCTGGAGGCAGGGAGGCTGGATTAAAATGATCTCTAAAGTCCCTTCCAGCTTAGGCCATTCTATGCTGCAGAGACAGAGGTGCTGGCAGTCACTCCCTGAATTCCAGTGAATGTATTCTCTGTGACTGGTGCCCACTGAATTATTTTTACAATATCCCATGAATCCAGATAACTAGGAAAAAAAAGGCATGAGGCACATAACTAAACCAGTAAATCAGGGTTAAGAGAAGTACTTCATTTAAGTTTTCAGGTCGTTAATATATTATTTTCAAAAATCTCTTGAAAGCCTAACAATTTCTCCCTCCCCTTCCTCCTTTCTCCTTCATTTTTCTTTCTTTCTTTCTGGTTCCAACCTTCTCTTTCACAATTTTTAATTACATAATGACACAATTAGAAAAAGTACTGTGAGGTGCTAAAGCATAATTGAAGTCATAGTATTCTGTGAATAAGCAACTAGACCAGGACCTTTCAATCTGAAAAGATGAAACTAGGGAGATACGACAGCTCTACGGTATCATAAATGGTAGAAGCATGATAAATAGGGAATCTATCCACCACCTTTTCAAATGCAAGAAATTAGGCACCTCAGATGAAACAAAGAATTTACTTTATGCAATGTATGGGTCAGCTGAGGAATTTTGCAGTAGGATATGGTAGATAGTGAAACTATTCAGACTCAAGAAGTGAATGAACAAGTTCATTAAAGAAAAATATTTCAGTCTCTTAACCCAGTAGACACTATCCCTGCCTTAGGGAGTATCTGAACTGTGACTTTTTGGAGGCTGTGAGACTGTACTTGAAGAGCATAGTATATAACTACCTTGTTCCTACACTCTTCTCTAGACATCTGCTATTGACTGCTGTCAGAGACAGAAATCGTCAGCTATTTTGCTGCAAACATGGCTTATGTGACAATTACAAACTACCCTAATTCTACTGTGTTTACTACAAATTACATACATCTTAAGGGGAGCATGCTAAAACTGTGAGAAGACTAACACCAGTTGTATTTGATCTAATCCCTCTGTACTGTCTGTAATCACACACCAAGTCTAAGACACTAAACTCTGTGTTGATTCAATGACTTTCTGGTTGAGAGGTACCTATACTACACCTGGAGCTTACCTTTGCTTAGTTTTTCATCTCTAATCTACAATTAAGAAGTCAAAATCTCTAATAATTGTGATTCCTGGTGTAATTGTTGCTAAAGAGACCTCTATTCATATTCAAAAACCAACCACAGGGAAATGAAATCTTTCTCTAGTACTCCCATAGTGAAACCTCTTTTAAATATCCTTTATCAAAACAATTCTAGTCACAGTACATTCCTTTAATCTATGCTAACATTTCTTATTTCTTTTTAGGCTATAGAATATTATTAGTGCAAAATAAATTTTTATTTCTGCCTTTTAAGAACCCTCACCTTTGAGAACCTGACTGCTGTTCTATATATTTCTGGGTTTGGTATGATATGAACACTTGTATGTTCAGCCAAACTCAGACTTAGGAGATAATTTCTAGACACTCACATATCCATCACAGCACCTTTCAAAAAACGCCTAGTAGTACTCTTTGAAGACCTCCTAAGAACTTTAATTATCTTCAGCAATATTGTGTAAAGGCAAGCATAGAAAACATGACTGCAGACAAACTGACAGCTTCATCTACATGTGAGGTTTTTCCTAATGCTGAACTGTGTAGTGTTGCACGTCCTCCAACAATTCCCATGGGCCACAATTAATTGCAGATGTTAATAAGAATGAATATTCTAGTGTGAGAATTGGTAAATGAATGTATCAAACAAGTCTTACAATGCCTTTTCTGGGAGCTGCCTCAGCTGTGAGACCAACAAGGAAAGCAAAACAACAGAATTACTGATGAGTGAAGAGGTTTAGTGTAGCAATTCTTCTGGAAAAATCTACCAAACTTCATCAGTTCCAGTGATTATTCTGTCCTGCTTATCAAGGCACTTGTGATAAGGCTAAATATGCTACAAGTTTTTATTTACAGAGAAATCCTAGTTTTACTTCTTCATTTTGTTTTTCACTTTGTGCATGTTCCATTTGGTATCAATAGTTCTTCAGGAGAGCAAGTAAGTTAACCAGAGCAGCCAGGAGAGAGGTCTCAAGTATCTCAAATCACTTGGATACAGTCAGTCACTTACTCTAAGAAAATCTACCCAAGCCTGGACTCAGGATCCAAAAAATACAGGGTAGGTGTCTGAACCCGAGTCTGCTAACCTTACAGGGAAATGCCCTATCACTCAATTACTAATTGCTTTTAGCAAGGTAATTCCTCTTATTCAACAACAAAAAAATATTGATCCTTTCAAAACTGGCATGTGAATGTCCATGCAGCATCCATAGGTTTGACTTAAACTATCATTTTTCAGAAATGTTTGTGAATGCTCAAGTGGTGATTGCAGGAGACTACTCGTCCAGCATGTATTTATGGGTAAGTGTAGATCTTAGACCCAATTTACACACCACAGAAATGTTTCATTTTTCTTTTTCCTTACAAGGCAGTTATGAGTCCAGCCCACAAGGGTCCAGAATTCAGGGTTCCTCTTGGGTAGATCGCGCTGCCTAAAAAAAACCATTTTGCCAAATATGTCAGTGAAATACATTTTAAGAAACATTTTATAATAATGCTGTTATTGGTGTCATGTTGGGCTTTATTTTCAGAAGCACCAGGCACTCACTGTTTCCCATGCTTTAGTATTTGTTCATAATTAAAAGTCTGAGCTACCAAATTAGAAGTATATATAGATTAGAAACACTTGTGATCATGAAAAACATCAATTTAGTTCAAAAATATTAGTAAGAAGACAACAGATATATGAAAAATTCCAGTCTGCCTGGGTTTAGGGTTTTCTTCTCAGTAGCATGCCATAACTGTGGAATGTATCCAATTAATGTTTAATTGGGAGAAATCTTACAACTGCTGCAGGAAGACTTTTATGGGGCAGTTAATCAAAGTATTTTTGTTTGCTTCATGAAGTTTGTTAATGTACATTTTAATACAGTATTAATCTTTTCCAAAGAGGACTACATACAGAATTGAATATAAAACTCTTGCTTTCCTTGGTCTGTGCACAGATTAATTCTTTAATACTTCATTTTGATGTGGAATTACAGGAATACAGGAAAGCAGAATAATAAAAATGGCACCACTATTTTCCAAGCACCTGTAGTCGTGAAACTTAATTACAGGAGAAAACAGCCTGTTCTCTCCATCCGCCATGCTGGTTAAAATGGAGATGTAAGATTGCGATGTGGCTGCATGCACGCTGGAAGTTAAATCAGGAGAGAGCAGTTCAGGGGCTGCCAGTTAAACCAGGAGAG
>NW_009705156.1:133897-134190 GCF_000703405.1 Apaloderma vittatum
TTGGGCACCCTAAGCCCCGCAGACAGCAAGAACGGGCTAAGGCGAGTGAAAAGTGAGTTAGTAGTACCCGACTGGTTTTGTTTTTGCTTGGTACGGTTTGAACTGCGTCGGGAGTTACGACCACGATCACGTAAATACTCGGTCCTGCCTAATTTTACACGCTGTGGTTTATCCACAGCAAACCGGGTGATGTGCAGAGCCGGTGACATGAAACGACGCCGAGGCACGGGGCAGCCAGGGCGGGGGGTTAAGCTCGCCCGAGGTGCTCCTGACGGGAGGAAATCGTTCGCCAG
>NW_009705157.1:0-11150 GCF_000703405.1 Apaloderma vittatum
AGCACATCCTTCTGGTGTGTCAGCCACTCCTTCCACTATTTTGTCACCAGCAAACTTGCTGATGGTGCCCTCTGTTCCCTCATCCAGGCTGTTGATGAATATATAGAATAGCACTGGTCCCAGCACCGACCTGTGAGGGACTCCACTAGATACAGGCCTCCAACTAGACTCTGTCCCATTGACTACAACCCTCTGAATTCTCCCTTCACCTGGTTCACAATCTACCTCACTATTTGGTGATCAAGACTACATTTCCTCAGCTTAGCTATGAGGATGCTGTGGGAGATGGTGTCAAATGCTTTAGCGAAATCCAGATAAACCACTTCCACTGCACGACCACCATCCATCCACCTGGTTACATCTTCATAAAAGGCTATCAGATCAATCAGACATGACTTACCCTTGGAAAAACTATGTTGACTGCTCCTACTGACCACTTTATCCTTGATATGCCTAGAGACAGCACTGAGGATAAGTTGTTCCATCACCTTTCCAGGGATGGAGGTGAGGCTGACTGGTCTGTAGTTACCCAGGTCATCCTACCTGCTCTTTTTGAAGACTCAGTCCTCAGGAACCTCACCTGTTGCCCATGACTTACCTTAGATGATGGAAAGTGCCCTAGCAATGACTTCTGCCAGCTCCCTCAGCACCCACGGGTGCATCCCATCAGGACTCATGGATTTATGTATGGTCAAGTGTCTTAAGTGATCCCTAACCCAGTCCTCTTCAACCAGGGCCAACTACTCCTTTATCCTGACTTCCTCTGTGGCCGCAGGGCTCTGGGGCTCCTGAGGACAGTCTCCAGCAGTGTAGACAGAGGCAAAGAAGACATTCAGCAGCTCTTCCTTCTCAGCATACTTGTCACCAGGGCACCCATCTCATTCACCAGAAAGCCTGCATTGCCTCTAGTGTTAGTTTTGCGGCAATGTATTTCTATTGTACCTGATCTACCTCGCAAGGTTTAATTCCTGGGATGCCTTAGCTTTTCTAGTTGCCTCTCTACATCCTCTAACCACAGTCTTATACTCCATCCAAGTGGTCAGCCCCTCCTTCCAGGATCTATAGACTCTATTCTTCCATTTGAGTTTTCCTTATGGCAAGGTTTTCGGTGCAATATGAAATCTTGATTTTCTGTCTGTAAATGTAACACAAAACATAATCCTAAACATAATTTTATTCGTGGTTGTATGTGAGGAATGACCAACCATAGTTTGTAAACCACTTGGCCAATTGTTTACATTTTCTCAGGTAGAAAGCAGGAAGACAATAATGAACCTATTAGAGCATGTATATATAAAATTATTTTACTATCTTTAAAGATATCTGTATGCATCGACCTTCAGACAAGTACACTAGTACAGACATACAGACAGACTGTGTGTTGACGATTTCTTTGTTCTAGGGAGACAAATGCTTCTGTTTCTATAACTGGATAAATTATTCTCAGCTGCTCTCTCAATAGGAAGACTTTTCTCTCCTTCTCTCCTATTTTCAATCCTTTTCTCCCTCCCTCTCTCTCTTTCTTTCATTTAAATGTTTCAAGTTATTTATCAAATATATTCTTATATTTGATGTCATAAGTTATATTTGCTAAAATTGTTTGTAGAATAGCTCTGTTTCATTTTTTCTTAATAAATATTAATCTTGATACTTCAAATAAGCCCCATAAACAAGTAAATGTATGACTCAGAGAGGGATGTAACACTTCCTAAGCCCTTTTTTTGAAAAAAGTAAGTCTTGAACATCTAAAGTAATCTTACCAAAATGAAGAGGCTCTTCTTTAGCATTTATTAAATCTCATGAGAATGGTCTATTATTGGAGTTCTAAAAAATATCTAAATCAAGCTCTGATAAATTAATTCAAGTTTTTTATTTTTTTTAAAAGTATTTCTATCTCCATTGAAAGTCAAAGAAATAATGGATCAGCTAAGCAGAGCTTGGCTGTTTATTTAACCTTTTCTAACCTAATTATACCAAGGTAAGCTATTTACCAATACAAATGAGTATTAAAAAGGTATAAATTAGTTTTCTACTTATTGATACAATCAAAAGAGATTTCACATAAGGTATCAAAATTATGGTTATGAAAATGTATTCCAAAATAAGACATTAAAAACAGGAAAAAAGCCTACAGGTGGAAGAAGAAAACATTTTGCTGTCTTATTCCATAACCTTACTCCAGGTTTCGCTAGGTCTGCAAAACATATTGCTGTGTTTGTAAGCCCATGTCCCCTAATTCCCATTAGCTGCTATTACAATTGTTTGTACTTCAATTATTTATGAAAAAGTTCTCCACAAAGCATTTGTCCTGGATGCAGAGAGTCATTTTGCTTTCAACTTGAACAGTAACCACCCATGTCTGTGCAATTAAAGCAGAGTGTTTCAGTTTAACATCTCTAACACAAGAGAACCCTAAATGTGCCTCTTTCATTAGGGATCAAAAATAAACTATAGCAATAAACAGAAAAGCAATTTCAACACTGTTGTTACAGTGTCAGCTGTACTGTTTTCACAGACACATAGCATACAGGGCCTATAGCAGTCAGCTCTACAGTGTTGAGTGAAAACAGAATGAGTGAGAAATTTCACCTGAGAAATAATTGGATTTGCACATCTTAGGATCACTACTACACTGTACTTGACTTCATTTGGAAATATCTCACATTTGATTTTTTTGCTGAGTTTTGTTGTTACTGTCAAATGTTAATGTAACAGCAATTAGTGCTATCTATATCCTCAGCTCTGTACATACAGTTTGAAAACATAAGTATTCTGGTCATGTAGCATTATTTCAAATTATACCACATTACATGTTTTTACATCCTTTTTTATAGTAGATTAACATAGCTGATCTATATTAAAGGATGTATTCTGCTCACTGGTGTTTTGAGTAACTTTGAGGTTCACTCCATAATGTGATTTCCTTACCAAATTTTCTGCTAACCACACACCTCTAGAAAAGCTTAAGAGAATGTGTTTTTTTCATCTTTTATCCCTTCAGGGATGTAAGCAAAGTACTTCCAAGCAATTATTTCATTAATAGCTTAATTTGAAAACAAAGTCTTTAGATTTCAACACAATTTCTACTTCCCATTTACTACAATATTTACAATCAGAGACATATTATTTTTTCACATCTCTCCAGAGATGAATAGCATAAAGACCAGAGTCATTGCTCCATAGAGATAAAAGTGCACCGATGATCTCCAGACCTTACCAGATTGGCATCTATCTTATAAAATTTTAGGGCTGTAGAAGTGTAATATTGATAACATTAATATGTTAAAAAAACATATGTTAAAAAAACACATTTCTTCAAAAAGAAGAAATAGTCATGGGCCATGACTACCTAAGGGGTCATGACTTCAAGTGTGTTGCACAGAATGACGGAGTATTAAATGCGTTCCTGATGGTAACTCAGGAGCTTCTTTAAAAATATGGAAGTATCTTGACAATGGAAATAATATTCATGTGATGCAGTATTATCCTATTTCTCACCTTCCTCACCTTATATTTTCAAGAATGTACTGTTTACTCTTACCTCTTAGACACCTCAAGGTTTATAGAAACTCAAGCTTGTGAGCCTTTACCCCAGTCAAAATTCCTCTCACAAGTCATGCAACATTTGATTTGAGTGAAAAAAGTGTCTATCTTGAATAGAGAAAAATTTCTGTGTATTAGGCTTTCAAAAAAGCAGTTTTGTTGCTTTTTTTAAAGTTGTATCAGCATGAAAGAACAAATTCTTTCTTTAAATTGTCCTTTCATTTATGAACAATGAATTTCAATAGAAGTTAGAAAGTAAATTGAGCCTATATGTAGTATCTAGTATTTAAATACTCTGGATCATTCTTCAACTGCACATTATTCAGTCCTTTAAAGTAGCTTCCTTTGTGTATAGCAGCAACAAAGACCAGGAAACTGAACAAATACCAGCAATATCACCTGTAAAGCTGAGGCTCTTCATTTCCCACCTTGGAACTGGATGAAATTTTGCACAATGAAAAGAGACTTGTTGAAGTATAAAATAATGTCTGATGCTTGAGAGTAGTCTTTTGAAAAGCAGAAAACCTATTAGTGAATGTGATGCAAGATTACCTACTAGGGCTAAAGAGATGTTTTTATAATCCAGATATAAACCACCCAGATTTTAATGGTTACTGAAGTATAGTTCATGTTACTATTTTATTCTTTCTCAAAAATGGATTAATTAATTTCCCCTTCAGTATTTAGAAACATCTTCTAGGATTCAGCTTAGGAAAACAGCTCTTTAATCAGTTTTCTGCAAGCTCTTGAAATTCTAGTCTAGTTAAAAAATGTGTAGAATTACTCGTGGAGACAAGCTCAAGATCAGTCTCTAAGAACAAGAAAACTGGGTTGTTCTGCAATGTGCACACAAGGTCTTTATTAAGTTTTAGACAGGTTTTAGATGTTTTAATTAGTTCTATAAGTTTACAAATATTAATTTGTTGCTTCTTATTGCTAGGATATCTTTATAAAAGAAGCTGATTCCTGAAGGGTCTAGCTCTTTTTCTTTATTTTTTTTTTTAATTCAAAAATCTACAGTTCTGAAGAAACTTCACTTAACCCCTTCCAAAATTTGGTTGAACACAAACTACTGTAGTGTCCTACCTTTTACTTTGCTGGTGTAGTTATTTTTGTGTTCTGCTATGCACACTAACAAGCATCAAATATTCCAAACACTTCCTCACTGCACTTGCAGTCCGTATATTAAAGACATGAAATTCTCAGGAGTACACTTTGATTATTCTATTTCATCCTATATTTCAGTTTTCAAGGTTGTGCAGAAACAGCAAATGACCCGAGAAATGAGAATTTAGGTCAATCAAGTTTACACTTGGCAGATCTCTGTGTTTTACTGTGGCAAAAATTATAAAATAAAATATAGATAAGAAATTAAATTAAACCAAATATATAAAAAATCAAATAACTGAAGAATCAGTACATTCAATGTACCTCTCCAGCACAGTATGTAGCTTGAAAAGTTCCCAAGGTATTTCCAAGTTTATGTCTTACCTTTTAAATGAACTGAGGAACTCATGATAATTTGGACAGCTAAGCTACTTTTAAGGAAGGAATACAGACTTCTGTGTAACTGGGTTTTTTTTTTCTTTTTTTTTTTTTTCCCTTCTGTCTTAAGTAGACAAATCTTTGAAATTACATTTTAAAAAAACCTGTCAAATTCTTCTCTGGTTTCAAAATTATCATAGCTGTAACAATTATGCAGACACAGTAAGGTTATGCTTTACTCTTATTCACAACAACCTTTCCCAGTAGTCTTAGTAAATAAAAAGAGGAACTGTTTTCAGTCTTTGTCATCTTAAGGGAACAATGATTCTCATCCCTAACCAAGTTTGATCACACAGATGTGAGACTTAAAAAGAATTAATTAACTTTTTTAAGTAGAAAGTTTTGGCAAGCTTTTTTATGAAGGACCGGGGTTTTAATTTTGAATTTCGAAAACTGGCTTTTTTTAGATCTTACACTGAAATCTTGAGAGGTATCATGAACTAGAAGGTGAGCTGCAAAGAAACCGTTATCCAGAAATGAAGTAGATAGCCAATATTTAATCTTAGTCAAAGTAAATCTAAAGCTTTTTTTTTTTTTTTTAAAAATCCACGATATTTTTACCCTGATGATGTTTAGGGAAAGTAAAACCCTCGATCTTCCCTAACTCCTTTCTGGGCTGTGTTTGGAAGTAAAATTTCACAGGCGTTAGAATGACAGATTTATGCAACTATCTTAGTCATTTGAGAGGTGGGTACCTCATGCCTAAAATGAACTGAAACCTACCCAAGATTTTTAAGTCTGACAGCATTCTATAGCTGATAGCATTGTCACAAAACACCCAACACATGTGGAAAATGAAATGTCCTTCAAACATTATAGAGTTCTCCAGTGCATATTTAGATGGTTGGAAAAGGAAATCACTGTGTGTCCCTTTTATCTAAAGCATTTGGTGGTTAAAGTATTTGAGACATATGCTTCTATGCCCATCTGAGTGCCTTAGCCAAATAAAGTAATTCTCGCCCCTTTATATATACTATGCTTGCCCTAGAGAATCTCAGAATTTTTGCAAGCAGTAACAAAATTTCAAAGAAAAAGTTGGAACATGTCTCTCATCATGTAAGACTGCGATGATTTATTAAAATACTTTAAATGTTTACTGTGGAATGTCTTGTCACTGAGGTTCTAGTCAGTTGATTTTACACTCACTCTGATGGTTGCCAGTGGAATAGCTGAATATCCTGACTTCGTGTTCAACAGCATCAACTGGAAATGCATGAAATCTTGTTCAACCTTTCTACTTCAACATTTCTAGAAACATTGACAAACCACATATGAATGAATCTACATAGAGATGGAATATCATCTTAAACAAGAGTGAAGTGTTAAATTGTCCGTGTTGCATATTGCAGTAAAGATTTCAACCAGAGATCTTAGGGACTCTGGCTGAAAAAAGGTCTAGATATTTATTTTCAGGATGATGTCAAGTGGACATAGCATTTATGTGGTTAAGCTATAAATTATTTTCTTACACAGCATTTGTCAGCTTGTTTTAGGTTGTTCATTCCTCTAGATCATATCTGGAGTGCCCATTGGACTCATATATTTACAAGGCTCACATAGTTTTACATGAGGGACAGTGACACTACAAATTTGGTCAGTTTGGAACTTAAATCCTTACGGATGGTTACTATACAGTCACACTAAAAGCTGACCTTCCTATCTGTTGAGCCTTATCACCACACTTTTAAAATTATTATTGTTTTTAATGAGTAATTAATTAATTTGATTATTTACAAGGGTAATTCCGCATTCCTAGCGCCTGTGACGCCATCAGGGCCTACCCTGGGGTGCCATAGGATGTCAGCTTTTAGCTCGACCACAGTTCTGCTCTCCCCAGTCATAAACCCCACTGGCCTGAGCCTAGGAGTTTGCAGAAGGGGTACGATGGCCTGGGTTTGGGCTCTCCCTGGCTGCTTCCTAGTCTGTCATACTCCCTGGCTGGTGGCAGTGAGAAGAGCTGTGGCCAGTCAAGCCCTGTGCTGCTACCCTCCCTCCCAGAGATCACCCTCCATTCCCAGGCCCTGGGACAATGACAGATTTCTGTGTTTATTACTTTTTATTGTCATTACCAAGAAACTGTTTTCTGCTGTAGTGGTTTGACCCTGGCTGGCAGCCAGGGACCCACACAGCTGCTCTCTCACTCCCCTTTCTCCACTAGACAGCCACTCTCTCACTTCCCCCTTCTCCACTGTACCGGGGGAGAAAATATTTCAAAGGGCTTAAGGTTTGGGATAAGGACAGGAAGATCACTTTCATTTACCGTCCCAGGCAAAACAGACTCGATTTTGGGGAAATTAATTACATTTATTTAGAGAACAAATCAGAGAGGAGTAGTGAGAAGTAAGAAAAATACCAAATAGATCTTAAAAGCAGAGCACCTTCCCCCCATCCCTTCCTTCTTCCCTGGCTCAACATTAATCCTGGTTTATCCACCTCTTCCCCCCGAGAAAAAGGGGGTTTATGGTCAGTTCATCCGGCATTGGTTCCACCGCTTCTTCTTCATTCCGGAGGAGGACTCTTCAGTCTTCCCCAGGGCCATTGTGGGGTCCCTCTCACGGGAGACAACCTTCACGCTCTCTTTTCCAGTGTGAGTCGTCCCACTAAGGGCAATTCATCACAAACTGCCCAACGTGAGACACCTCACGAGGGTCAACCCACCCCTCGTGAGTCTGAGGTGCAGTCCTTCAAGGGAAACTGCTCCAGTGTGAGTCCCCCGCAGCATCACAAAAAGTCCTGCCAGCCAACCTGCTCCAGCGTGGGCATTCAATCCTCCATGGGCTACAGGTTCTGTCAGTGACCTGCTCCAATGCGGGCTTCCCACGGGCTGCAGCCCCCTTCAGGCATCCATCCACACGGTGTGGAGTCCTTACACAGTGGACATCTACACGATGGTCCTCATGGTGGACATCTACACCCCGCCCATGGGCTGCAGGGGGACAACCCGCTTCACCATGGTCTTCACCATGACCTAGGGAACCCTCTGCTCCGGTGCCTGGAGCTCATCCTCCTCCCCCTCCTTCTTCACTGACCTTGGTGTGTCCTCATCTTCTCACTCCTCCATCTCTGTGCCAGCTGTCGTGGCGCAGTTCTTTTTCCCGTTTTTAAATATGTTATCACAGAGGCGTTCCTCTTCTATCACTTTACTGACAGGCTCAGCCTTGGTGCAGCGGCGTGTCCCTCTTTGGAGTTGACCGGCATTGGCTCTATCAAACTCGGGAAGCTTCTAGCAGCTTCTTGCAAGAAGCCACCCTGCAGCTAGCCGCCTACTGCCGCCAAAATCTGGCCAGGCCAACCGAATATATCTGCTTTCTAAGAGTTTTCCTTGTTAAGTCCTGGAACTGGTTGGGCTTATTTTGGTTTGGTTTGGATTTTTCTCATTTGTCTTCTGTATTATCATCTATGAAACTTCCTTTGATAATCTTGAATGTTATGCCAATACTGACAAAAGACTTTTAAAGGCTATTTTCCTTCACAGAATATTTTAAATGCAGTCGATGTAAACAAGGTACACTGATTCAAGCTGTGTAGCATGTATAGTGCACACATACGAATGGTAAAACATAACAGCTGAATAAAAAACAAATATTTTATTTACATGTTTAATCTCGTAGTCAGCAAAATACTACACTGACTCCAAAATAGACTGAAACCTCATATGAAGAACAGACTGTGCATTTTTCAATTCTCAAAAGAGAAAATAAACAATAGGTAAGAACCCAACTCAAAGCATCAAAACATTAAGTATGTGCGTCAGAGGTAGAAATGCAGTCAGATGTTGTCATTGCTATTTGCCTTCATTCCAAACAAATTTCAATGTATTTATAGAGAGAGAGAGAGAGTGGAGGGTGAAATGCTCAGTAATAACTTAAAATAATTACAACTCACATATATTAGCAAACAAACACATTTTACATAGATTAACAACAAAAGGGGAAGGATAAAACATGAATTTAAATAATGTTGAAAAGTTTTTCCTTTACAAATCAAATTTACCAGTGCAGTAAGAGTTCTTCTGGCTTTCATAAATGAAAGCAGTAAAATACTGAATCCATTTCATTCTGATGTAAATTAGCAGAAGGGAAAACAAAGGAAAAAATTTTTCTTTCCACCTCCCTCTCCAAAATAAGAAGAGAAAAAAGGAGAGATAAGCATAGCAAAAATGAGACATCAAAAGACCAGGCAATATTCCTGAAATTGAAATACATATCAATTAGGTGGGTCTCACTTCAACTTAAGTTAATACTACTTAAGACCAAAACCTCAGCTGATGACAACTCCTGTAACAAATTAGCTTTGGTTGTTCTGGATTAGTTAACAAGGCTGGAATATCTGTTCCCTGCATCTGAGTATTTTCTTATTACAGTTATCTCTGTTTCTCGCAGTCAAATAGAGTTAATACAGAACTTAAGATAAAACTTATTCATTCCCTTAGTTTGTCTCCTGGAATTTGTTTTCTGCCTCAATGTAGCAGATTTTTGTTTAAGAGTAAACCTGTAAAACAGGAGGTTCACTCACAAGGCAGAAGGAACTTTGCCACACCTGAGTACAATATGACTCCTTGTGTTCCTGGCTCCTTTGTTGTGGAAATACACAGACATATACATCCTGGTAGACAGTCACTGCATGAAATATAAAAGCCAAACCTCTAATTCATGTACAGATTTTGAAGCAATTAAAAAAAATAAAAATTTCCTGTAAACTCTAGAAATTTAACACTGTCCAGTTTGACTAAACACTTTGAGTTCGTCCCTTATGTGACTGAGAAATCCTCAGGCTCTTTAAGTTTTCAAATGTTATACAGAATTTAACAGTTCTTGTTCATACTAACAAAGGTTTTTCTGATGTATGAAACATAATAAAATTAGGTAAGAGAGCAGAGGGAGGAGGAGAGAAGGTATGATTATCTATAATACAGCAAAGAGTTACCTGAGAATCCAGGAGGCCAGGATTTACAGTAAAAAAATACAATTTGTGAATATTATAAATAATAATAAAAAAATTCT
Source organism: Apaloderma vittatum (assembly GCF_000703405.1). Taxonomy (NCBI): domain Eukaryota; kingdom Metazoa; phylum Chordata; class Aves; order Trogoniformes; family Trogonidae; genus Apaloderma; species Apaloderma vittatum. The sequence goes on from NW_009705157.1 coordinate 10,092, forward strand.
CTAGCTAGAATGTCTGTTTCTGAAGTATCAATTTTGCTTAAAATAAACATATCCACAGAGAGAGTGAGAGAGAGCTCTAATTTCTAATTACATTTCATAATCTGAGCAAATAAAAAACTACTGCCAAATCAACTTAAATAAATTCTTATCACTTTCATGTGTTTTTACAGGTAAAGCAGAGAAAGGAAGATATTTTTACCCAGCAAAGGCATGTAGACAAAGTCAATATCAAATTACTGTCAGAGAAATCAGTATTTTAGAGGCTTATTTGTTATAGCTTGATTATTCTTAACAACACACAATTACTCTTCATAAAGAATTAATTTCTGCTTAACATCTTTATTAATGTCCTGGATGAGGGGATGGAGTGCACCCTTCATAAGTTTGCAGATGACACAAAATTGGGAGGAAGTGTCGATCTGCTGGAAGGTAGAGAGGCTCTTCAGAGAGATTTGGACAGGCTGAATCGCTGGGCCAAGGCCAGTCACATGAGTTTCGATAAGGCCAAATGCCAGGTCCTCCACCTTGGCCACAACAACTCCCAAGAACGCTACAGGCCTGGGGAGGAGTTGCTGGAGAGCTGCTCAGCAAAGAGGGACCTGGGAGTGTTGATAGACAGCCGGCTGAACATGAGTCAGCAGTGTGCCCAGGTGGCCAAGAAGGCCAGTGGCATTCTGGCCCATATTAGGAATAGTGTGGCCAGCAGGACCAGGGCAGTGACTGTGCCCCTGTACTTGGCACTGGTGAGGCTGCACCTCGAGTACTGGGTGCAGTTCTGGGCTCCACAGTACAGGAAGGACACCGAGGTGCTGGAGAAGGTACAGAGAAGGGCAACCAGAATGATTAGGGGACTAGAGGGTAAGTCTTATGAAGAGAGGCTTAAGGAGCTGGGGCTGTTCAGCTTGGAGAAGAAGAGGCTGAGGGGAGACCTTGTTGCTCTCTACAACTACCTAAAAGGCAGCTGTAGTGAGATGGGTGTTGGCATCTTCTCCTTGGTGAATAGAGATAGGACAAGAGGGAGCAAGTTAATGTTGCGCCAGGGGAAGTTTAGATTGGATA
>NW_009705158.1:0-14295 GCF_000703405.1 Apaloderma vittatum
AAATAAAATAAAATAAAATAAAATAAAAAAGAAAATTTCTTCATCTAGATTAGTACTTTGTATGCTATTTTCTTTTTCTGTTCTTCTCTTAATTGAATGTGTTTTCCTATGCTGTAGACATCTAAAATATCTTGTGCATTCCAGACACGTCAAAGCAAAATTAAATACAATCAAAACCTGTCAATCCTCCTTGTTTACTACAATCTATTCCTTTTCTTTTACAAATAACTCTTAAAGCATCAATATGCATTTATGAATTTTAAACCTTTAGTGCATCCACTTAAAAGTAACAATCCTCATTAGGAAAACCTGACTTTGTTGTTGTTATTGTTGTTTTCTTGGGGAGAGTTAAAGCTCTGTCTGATTATAAATGTCAGGACATCCTTTTGGGAAAATAAATACCGTAGTGAACAATATAAAATCATTCAATTCCAGTAGCCTTTCATGAAGTTTTCATCTTAATTCAGTCCAGAAATACCATTCAAAATAAGAGGAAATGAAACAATGAAAAATGTAAGCATTTATTTTTTCCCACAAATAGTTAATTTTCATTTTCATATCCTGTAAAAATCAGGGACAGAGTAGAAACAAACATCAGATTTTATATATGTATGACTGAAAATTATTTGTACAGAAATCATGTATGTATATAAATAATTCATCTGATTAAACTTTAAAATTAAATGCTTGGTTAAGCTGTTAACTGGGAGCTGCCAAAAGATAGCCTAGAACTCATCTAGGCCTGTGAAGATGTGATTATTTTTATGCAGGACAGGCAACATTTGACCTTGCTTAAAATTTTAAATTTTGATATTAAAATGTGTTCCCTCACGCATGTTTAAAATTATTTGGGTAAATATCACTGATTATCTGAGTCCTGTTACCTTGTACTATGATTGTCAATTATGTCAGCTGAAATGTCTTCGGGAAAGCTCTTCATAAATTTAGTCTACACTAAAACTATAGACAGAAAAGAAGATCCGCTTTCCTATCAAGAGTAACGGAAGGAATTTCAAAAGGAGAACAAAAGTAAAAATTATGAGCCAGGTCCTATTTCCTCTTTGAATTCCGTAATTTTTTATACTCTGTTCTCAGCCATAAACAGAACAAACTTTGTCTTCCTTAAGGGAAACACAGTGAAATTACTTTTTCAGATTACACTGCAGGAAATTTGGCTCCCTGACTCCTGGTAGAAGACTTTATTTGTCAAACATCTTTTCCCAAGAAAAGAAATTCCCAAGAGAAGACTTCCACTAAGACTTTTTGTATGACAAGAGGGTTATTTGGCGAGATCTGGGATTGTTAACACTTCTTCTATTTTTTATATTAATAGTGATTAGTAATGAGCTCCTGATGAGGTTGCTTTTATGTTTGCATACTGATGTGATAACTGTGCCGAAAAATTCAAATGTACCTGCTAGAGAAGGTTTTAAGTTGAAAAAGATGAACAATTAAATTTGTCTTTCAACAAAGAATGAAACTGTGAAAGATTGGCAGATGCCAGAAAATGGTTTTGTCACCAGCTGATGGTAAGACACAATTGATACTAATAACTTTGTGCTGCTTAATGTTTCCCCTTTGATTATCAGTAATAAAAACCAGTATCCTAGAAGAACGAAGAAATAAAAATGTTGAATTTGAATTTAATAGACCATGATAGTTAGCTGGGACGTTGGTGCCAAGAATTTCTATATGATCATTATTTCAAAACAACCTTTCTGAGAGGCTGAAGATATAAGAAGGTTGAGCAGCCAGGCCAGTCCTGGTAAGCTGCTGTAAAAAGAAAGAATGAAAAGAGCAAAGTGCCACCAAATGCGAGAACCTGTAATTACCATCATCCCATACTCTCTGACGGGTACATTAGATATTTCACACATGGAGGTTTAGTGTTTAATACCAGATTTTCTTGTCTGAAGCTCTTTGCCGTTACCTGGGGTTCAGATGTAGCATTGATGCAAAACGAACCCCACGTGGGAGATTCCTCCTGAGGTCCCTCCGTTGACCTCAGGAGCAGCTCTGACCGCTGTCATGGAACGTAGTGATCAGTCAGAGCAGGGCTGGTGCCCCAAGGAACGCCACCACTGCTTTCTGGAGAGCCACTGACGGAGTGTCAGTGGGGAAGGAGGCTTCTAAAACTTCCTATGGTATGTATCAAAGCTTTGCTATATCCAGCATTCAAACCGATTTGATAAAGATGGAGGTCACTAATGGAATATCATAGGTCCTAGGGTCATAAACAGAGCAATTTTCTCTTTCTTAATAGCCTGGTAAAAAGAACTTAACAGCCATAAAATTTAAGTGGTACAAAAGCAGATAAAGGCCAGAAGGTAACAGGAAGCATTATAGAAAGCAGAGCTGTAATTTCAGTGATGTTCAGTTGTAGCTAGGACAGCCTGGAAACATCATTTAATACATTAACTTTGTGATCTCCTGTGGGAAGACATGAGGTAGAAAATTTTAGAAGGAAAAATCCAACAAATGAATTCTAGTAAATGTTTCCTGTGTAATAAACAAACTTAAGGAGTTTCTAAAGTGAAAACATTGTAAAATATGTGGCTATTGTCAACAATATGGGTGTCTTGCCACCGATGGCAGTTTAGTAATTATTTGTGGTTATGCATGAAGATATGGAAGTAATTTAAAATTGACTGCCACTTGAATTAAAGGTTTCCCTGTAAAACAGTGAAATATGTTAAAATCTGGATACTTTGGACCAATATTTTGTGTTAGTATAGGATCAAAACCATCAACTATGCAGGTAATAAACCTGTTGTTGAACTTGCCATAAGAGATATTTTGGGGTGCTTGAATCACTAGGTATGTGGAGAGATGGCTAGAATCCTGTGTTGGGAAGTTTAAAACAAGAAAAGGAGAGGGCTGCAGGTAAAAAGGATTATTCGAGCAAGAGCACCACAAAGAAAGAAGGAACACTGTCACTTTTCAGTGCGAAAGGGATGACATGAAATCCCAGTCTCTGTTGAAAATCAGTGATACTTGTCATTTTACATTTATAGTATTTGGGAGATATTACTATAATCCTTCCCATTTTTCCTGCCTCTTTTCCATAAATGAGGGTCAGATATGCTCAGCTTATTAGACCTTTTATTTAAATATTATTTTCTTCCAGTTCACTGCTGGACATGATGGCGTTACATCTGGCTCAACGATACATTAAGGTGTGAGGAACATGGACTTCTTTAGTCAATGCTACCAATTTTCCCCTTGTCACGGAACAGAACTGCTGTGGAGCAGGACCATGCTCACCAGCTTCTGCCCTTCTAATTGCTCAGCAAGTAAAATGAAAAGTGATTCTCTCTCCCTCTCTCGAATTCCTGTGGAAAGGAGAATCCTGTGGAAGACGTGTGTGATACACAATAAGGAAGTGATACCTTCAGAGTTACTATATCTCTCAGGTATGATTGGGAAGACGTGTCCTAGATATCAGAGTATATGTGCAGAATAGACATGGATCCAAATTTAGGTGTTCCACTGTTATTGTCAAGAGTGGAAGTTCTGAACATGTGTATAAATCCTTTTTTTCCCACCACTGTAAGATTGACCAGTGGACAGGATATAGACTGGTAATTCTGATTTTTCTCTGGGCACTAAGAAGTCACAGGTTTTGTGTTGACCTGACAGTGCAGATTTTGAACTTGTCTGGGTTTGCCTTCAGCTGAGTTGGTTTTTAGTACTTTTTAACTACAGTAACATTTTCATATGGTCAAGTGGCTATTGCCTAAGTAGTGTTAACGTAGCTCTGCCAACACCGCCTACAATAAAAGTCAGGCAAAACTAGGTTGTCCCTCATAAGAAATAACAGCCCTTGGTGTTAAGTGGGCTGAGGAAGCTTGCTTTGCCACTTTCAAACTTCAGCTGCTAGCCAAAGAAAAGGAAGCAGAAGTGTAAATAAAATATCTAAATCCAAACATACCAGTGGCTGAGGAGGAAGAAGACACCATCAGCATGATCACACGTTCTCCCAGAGTAGAGCTTGGTGCCATGTCCATAAACTCCTTGTCCCATCCCACTGTGTCCTCCTAGAAGAAGACAGAAGCAATGATGGTTGGGCTCTGAAGAGCACTAGAAGGGTGCCAGTAACACCAGAGAAAAGACGCAGATGCCAGGAAGTTTTTACATAGCAAATTTAACATACTAATAGCTAATAAACAGTGTTGTAATTGAACTACAAGCAAAAGGTGCTCAACTTGGACAGTCTAAACATTAACTGGACTGAAAATCGTTTCTTAGCTCTACAGACAAAATGTATACCATTTTGCTTGTAACCAAATTTTGAGCTGTAACAAAATTTTGCCTGTAAAGACAGGCACTTGCATGCAAAAACCTGGGCATGTAAAAAGGAATAAAATGATTTATGACTCCAGTCAACGTACTTCTAAGGGATTCTTGAAGAATTTCCAATGCCAAGTCATTCATAGTTTGATAGATGATAAATATACCAGAAATAAATAATTCCCCCCATGCAGCTGGGGAAGATATCAGAGAGGGTCCTTCTATCTGAACTGCTCTGACCAACTATTTTCACTGGGCAAGTTATGAGAAAAACTACATTTTTTTTTCCTCCTGATTGTTTAAACAAAGGCTCCACATGGTGAGGGATTTACATTTTATCCTTAATCAAAGCTACAAGCAGCAGTCTACTTCACCTAATGATAGGAAAGGAATGGGGATTTGAACAGGATTTAAAGCAGTGAAAAGCAGGAAGAGATTAATGATTGGAAAAAAACAAAGTAGGGAGGATTCCTGGAAGATATGGGTTTAATGAATTATTTGAAAGAGGTGAGAGAGGGCACTTGGCAAAAAGACACAGCATTGGATGTTCATTGCACATTTTGCATTAGGAGAATAATAGCATAGAAGGGCTTTAAAGATAAAATGAAGAAATACATAATCCCAAAGCATGAGAGTTTAGAGCTGTAATGTACCCTGCATACCGAATGGGAATATATATGTGTAGAAAGTCGATTAAATAATACGGGTAAAAAGGAAGTAGTGGCTCCAAAGTTCTCACCACTTTCATTAGTTCATGAGCACAAAGTGGATTCATATTTTATGGAAAAGAAGTGACAGCAAGTGTGTCAAAGTATATTTCTTAGATTATTTTATGTGATATAGTCATTGTTGCTTCTTGACCTCTAATAATATTTTAAACAAGGTGAGAACTTGGTACCAAAAATTTTATTTAATCTCATTTTTTCAGGAGTGGGGAGAAGTAACAGACATTTAATTAAATTAACATGTTAATGAAAATGTAAGTTATTTCACTTGAAACTATTTCATTCTTTTATAAATCATGTGGATGAAATGTGCCAGAAAAGCAAGATGTTGAAGTATCTCATACAAAATCTTCCAAATGGCACATAACTGTGTTCATGTAAGACTGCATGGTGGACTGGAATTTCTGTTCCATTAGCCAGAAAATATGTTTTTTGAGTGCTTTCTTTATTCTCCTACCCTCAAAACAATCCACCATCCTTTTTTTGTCTTATAATATGCACTCAGTAATATTGCCTTGTGAAGTGTACACAAAAGGAGAGGAAGGAGGGCTAGGTGAGAACTATTATGATTTTATTAAATATAGTTTTCCTAAGACAAAATTCTAGTAGAATTTATAGAAGGCAAACACACAAACATATATATTATATAATTTATATATATACTTTATACATGTCTTATGATCTTTTAGAGTTCTTTGTGTAGTTTTTTTTCTGTAAAACTTCATCCTAGCCTAGTGTTTTCTATTTTATATTTATGTCCTTGACTATATTAATTAAATATCATAAATTATTACATGATAGTGAGTTTATTGCAGTTAAACTAAATTCTATAGATTCACTAAATCATGCTTGTGTATGTAGACATGTTGTAATTTTCTAAATATATGCTTCTAAACTACGGATTCATGGTTATGCACAAGAAAGTATTTTTTTATTTCATTGTTTAGTTCTACTAACTATTCAATTCAAGCTTAGATCCACGTCACTGTTTGGCATTAATCACAGTCACATGATTGTTAAATGTTGCCATAGCAGAGTAAAATTACCTTGAGCTAGCACTAACAACGATTTTCCATTAGCCTTGCGTATTTAGATTTCTTTTACAATGAAATTCACTTTCTGTGCTTATAATGTTTAAGTCATACAGAAGATTTCACGCTTTTTCTAAGGAGGAAAAAAGGACATTTTATTGCATCTGCTGTCTTGAATGGTTTGGTAGCATCACTACCAGTGATTCACTACAAAAGAAAACTGCTGTACTTTTTTTTTTAATAATTGCAAAGTGATGATGATACATAACAAACAGAATTTTTTATGACAGCTGCTCTAGAAATATCTTGATGTGCAGTCGAGCTCTTTGTGAACTCTGTAATATGCCCAAATGCAAATGGGAAAATACTTAAAAAAATTAGCCTCTTCAGGGTTGTGCTCACATAAGAAAGTAATCTTACTGTTGAACAAAACGTGCTGTTGATGGGAGAAATATTTTGGATTTAGGGGTATTTTGAGTTTGAGGGGTTTTTTTTTTCAAGTTCACATATAGTTTTCTCAGAATCTGTGAAAATGTGCTATTAAGCAGAATCATTTTTTTTGCTGTGCCACCTGATAAGTCCAGTCTTTGCCAGTATGGGTATAGAAGATGCCCTGTGAGTTTTTCAGCTGTGTTTGGAAAGGCATACTCCAGCATCAGGGTTTCCAGCTCACCTATGTCTTAACTGGTTCTTAATGGGATGAGGTGCTACATCAGCCTTCCACTGGTACAGAGGCCATTGCCACAGTGGGTTACGACTGACAATCCTTTTAAGCCTCAGGCTGGTGCCATGTGAAAAAAGGTGTTAAAAACAGAATCGGTTTTAACTGTTGAAGTTTTTTCTACCCTTTAGTAATGCAGAACACACCAATGTGAAAGATGACAATGTGGGATATTAAGACTAAGCAGTAACAATGTGTGGACATAAAAAATAATGAAGACACATCTCTCTTGAATGGAAAATTTCACATTTTTAAACAATAGCTTTTGTTTAAACAATATCATTTTATCATGTCCTGTAATGAACTGGGTTTTCAAAGTTCTAGGCGTTCAAATTGCTAGGTTTGATTTAAAAAAATAAGAGGGAGAGAAGGAGAGAGTGACTCTGAGAAGCAGAGGCCAGGATACCACAGCCAGTGGCAATAAAGGACACTTACCTGTGTTGTGGGAAATTTGGGTTTAAATACTTATTTTGCCCTAATGTTGTATTATTTTTCTCAGATGTGTTGCTTTCCGTCTTTGTTCCAAGAGACTTGGAACAGATTACAAGCATAAGAAATAAAAGAGAGACTTGAATCTTGTATCTTAAGGTGAATGTGGAAGAGTTAAGCTATTAGAACTCCAGAAAGTGGCCTTCATCAGTCTTTTAAAAACCTTTTGAAAAGATTTTTCTAAATAATAAGAACTTTAAGATAACTTACAGCTTTTCGGAAAAACAAGAAAACATTTCCCATTTATATTTATGACCAAGTGACATTTTTTTAAATCTTAACAAAACCTTATTTCCTGCCACTTTGACTTGCAATCCTGCCTGTCACTCAACATCATCTTTAGCAGTTTTTGGCTCAGGTTGTATGTGGAAATATTTCTGAAATCATTGATTTAAGTGAAAATTTTGGAAAGGATGGGTGGTGATTCTCAGGCTGAATGAGTTAGAACCGTCAGACAACTACCCTGAACGAATGTGTCACCGCTCATCTCTGTTGCTTCCCGAAGTTGGGCACAATTCTAGCTACTAAACCTGATTTGAGAAAGGCGACTGAAACAAGAGGCTTAGCAGCAAATTTCTTTCCGGCATGGATTTGTTGTTTATCATGGTACACACTAGAAGCTAGTTTTGGTCTGTTTTACAGCATAGGTCTCCTCAATTCCCCCCAACCTTTTTTTATTTGTTTTTTTTTTCTTTTTTTTTTAAATAGCTGTGAAGTGCTTTCTTGCTCAGAACAACAGCTGTATTTTATCTTCTACTGCTAGAAAATGTCACTCTCCTGCATCATTACTTTATAATGGAAAAGTAATTTCCTTCCTCTGTACATGGAGGACTGCTTTCATTGACAGGGAGGAAAAAAAAAAAACAAAAGAAAAATGTGCATTAAATCTTAATGAAAGTATTAACGCATTACACATTGCATCGTAAGCTTGAAGGGTAAGATAATATTTGTATTGTGACATTGTGCAAGCCATAGTGAAAGCTAATTGCAGTGTGATTTCCTTGATAAGACAGCACAGTGAAAACAGTTGAAAAAAGACTATTTTTAGGGCATTAAAATTCTGATGTTACTATTGAAATTGTCATTTTGATGTTTGATGGCAAGATTTTGCAATTTACTGGTAGCACTATTCTGTAATGCTATTAGATACCTCAATACCAATGATGGCATTCCATTAACATTATGTAAATCGCAGTGTGACAGTTTCTGACAACACATGATAACTAATAATGATGGAACTTTATGGATTATTTCTCCCCATTCTGTCTCAAAAATTGAGAATTTTGACACCCGATGAGCAAATGTCTACTGAGACTTTCCTCTTCTGCTATGTGGATTTTTCAAGTAGCATTAAAATTTATGTTAGAGTTAGATGATTGCAGTTTTAAGATCTCTGGTGGCAATGTACTTTCTTTTATTTACAGTGGGCACATGCAGTTTTTCTTAATTATCTTGAGTATCTTCCCAGGCAAGTAGTGCCCTAGAAAAAAATTGTGATGTTTGATTTAATCAAAGTAGCAGAATATGATTCAGTATGAAATTTTTGCAGAACAATATAACACAACTTATAACTCTGTGTCCTCCTCTGATATTGGAGTATCATTTGAATCCTTACATCAATGTTATTTGCAAAGAGCCTGGGATTTAACCCCACACATGTTTTGACTATATGATGGCTGTCTCCAGCCAGCAATGTTGGTCTGAAGATCCTTGAGGGTCCTCACTGGACCCTAGTCATGGCTCCATAACCACTAATCCCTGCACAAACAGCAGACTGACATGCTATAATGTCCCACACTATAGCATCTGTCAGGAGCTAATGATTAAGTGGCACATGCCCGTACGTTTTGTTTGAAAACAAATCCTCTTAATAAATTCAACTTTAGATACAAAATGCCTATAGCTCAGTGCCAGGATGCAATCTGGAAAATGTGAATTAGATTAAAATAGAATCATAGAATCATAGAACAATTCAGGTTGGAAAAGACCCTTGGGATCATCAAGTCCAACCATTGACCCTACACTACAAGGTCACCCCTAAACCATATCACCCAACACCCCATTTAAATGATGCTTGAACACATCCAGGGATGGCGACTCAGCCACCTCCCTAGGCAGCCTATTCCAGTGTCTGACAACACTGAGACAGAAGTCAAGCTAGTAAAGAAAACAAGTAAGTACAAAAAACAACTTCCATTGCCAAATTTGCATGACATTCTGTATTACAAAGGTGAAGCTGTTCTTCATCAGAGACATATATTTGTACTAACTGCACAAACAGTTTGTGACTCTCCATTTCTTGTGACTAGGAATCAAGATTCCTGCATGCTGGACCTGCTCATCTTCATTCTCTTTCAAACTGCCATATGTTGACTGTGACAATAAATACAATGTTCAGCATACAGTAAGTAAATAGATCTCTTTCACTGATTTTAGTTTTTTGTTATGATTATTGAAAGCATAAACTGGCCATTTTCAAATTAAATAACATATTTTATGTAGTGTTGCAAAATTGTATGGATTGTCTGCCATGTGACAGTGTTACTGCTGTTAAGAAAGGTTTAATGTCCTTCTGAAGAGAGGTCTCCCTTCCAAAGTGTCTGTTGAGTGGGGAAAGTGGACACTTTTGAAGGGAGAGCCACCCTGCAGGAAGACCTAGGTGGACTGGAAGAGTGGGTTAACATGAACCTTGTGAAGGTCACCAAGAGCAAGTGTAACTTCTTGCACCTGGGAAAACATAATCAAGGAATGCTGCATAGGCTGGGATCTACTCAGATGGAGAGCAGCTCTGTGGAAAGGAATCTGGGAGTTCTAGTGGACAAGAAGCTCAATATGAATGACCAGTGCTGCTGCTGTGGTAAAGAAAGCCAGCGGGATGCTGGCTTGGATTGACAAGGACATCACTGGCAGAGATAAAGTCACGATCCCACTTACTCATCACTGGTCAGGCCACCCCCGGAATACTGTGTCCAGTTTTGGTCCATGCTTTGCAAAAAAAGATGTAGACAGGCTGAAGATGGTCCAGAGAAGGGCCCCAAAGATGATCCAAGGACTGGAAAGCTGCCATGTGAGGAAAGGCTGAAAGAACTGGGCTTGTTCAGCCTGGAGAAAAGGTTTACGGGAGAACTTATCACAATGTTCCAGTATTTAAAGGGTCATGTTGAAAAGATAAGGGATAATGGGTACAAGTTACTCCTGGGGAGATTCCAATTGGACACAAGAGTAAATGGTTCACAATTCAATCAGCCATTGGAATGATCTCACCAGGGAAGCGGTGGAGTCCCCAGCACTGGAGGATTCATCTGAACCATCTTGCCTAGACCGTATTTTTGCCAAAAGCAGATGGTCCTTGAGGTCCCCTGCAACCTGATATTCTGTGATTCTATGAACTTAACACATCCCTATGGCATAGTCATATGTTTGCATATTTAGACACATTTTATGTTTTGCCAGTATTACAAAAATGACACATGGTTTGCTTTCCCTCTTTCTGGCAGTAGATCTGTGTTGATGCACAATGTAGTTCAGAGTCTTTTGGAATCAAGGATCTAGATGTCAATGAACATATATATACTTAAGATAAAACAAAGTACCAATCTGTGACTCCAGACATTTGCTGTGTTACTTTTCCTTTTTGGTGGCTGTTAAAAACAAGCAGATTTCTGCAGTTTAATGAGCCAAAATTCAATGCCTTCTTCTGATCAACCTGTATCAGAAAATGTCTTAATATCTTTTTCCCTCTCTTTCTCTCTCTTTAGGAATACCTCCAAGTGTATTTCCATTCTCTCTCCAAGAAATCTGACAGCATCATGAAGTCATGCCAGACCGTTGTATTTCCATATACAGCATTCTCTACCATCAGAAAGAAGTTCCTAATATATATATGACCTAAGATGATTTAACCAATCATTACTTTATTTTTATCTACTGTTGACGGCTATTTCCTCATGTTATTTGTGGGTACAGATCTCCAGGCGATCTTGTTTCCTTCTTCGCATAATTTTTGGACCACTGCCATCATTAATCTCCAGGGAACCAGGTAAATAGTGTATGTTTCCCATCCTTCCTTCCTGCCTGCCTGCTTGCTTCCCACCAAAAGGGCTCAGAGTTGGTCTTCATTCCCTTTTATTATGTGCAACAGCTATAAAATTTACTATGTGTTTACATATACATTTCTGTATCTATCTATCTATCTATATATCTCTATGTCAAGGTTGTTGCTCTCTGGAAGGGCTGTGCAAATTCCTCCACAAAGCTTAGCTTTTTGTATAAAGTAAGTTTACCTGATTGGTTACTTATAGCAGAAAACAACAATTTAATCATCATTCTCTTAAATATTACTATTTCCATTCAAAATGGTTTTTTGTGTTTTTTTTCTATTACTATTTCCACTTGAAATATGTTGAGTTTTTTCTTTATAACAAGTAGATTATGAAATTAATTAATAATATTGGCTGAAGTTGTCAGCCACACAATATAAAGAACAAAAAAGTGAATTTAAGAGACTGTAAACAATCCATAATAGAAAAATTGAGGGCCAAACTCTTTCTGCCTGTGACTATATCATGTCATTTCTAAAATCCTTTCTCCATGGGAGGTTTCTTTCTCCACGTGGGTCTACCATGGATACTATAAACATAAATAATACTGGTAATGATTGTTAGCAGTAGGACAGCTTTTCCTTCAGAAAAAAATGTAATTTTAAGTCTAATTAGTCCGAACAAAGGACCGTATATCTGCTGTCATTCTGGATTTCTTCTTTACATATGCATGCATTTGTGCATATGTCCAACAGCTTATACTGAAATATATTCATTTATATGTGAATTTTATACATATTTAATTTGTAATTTTAATTTATTTGGCTTTAACTACCAGCTATTACGTTTTCTACATGGAATTCTTCCACTATAGGTTCTGATAATATAAACAGAGAGTTCTTTAAAAATCCTTCTTTAATGTATATTCTCTACTTGCATGAAAATTTTTGTGGGTTCTTAATTTTTTTTAATCCCTTAAAAAATTTAGAGATCAGAGCTTACCTCCTTGTAGGTATAAATATGTCAATAATATGCGTAGTACTTATACTGAATACATTTTGAAAACAATGAAGGGATTTTTGACTTATAAAGTGATCAATCTGAAGACTTACTTCTTTTACTTTTTGCTATATGACTCTTTCAATAAGGAAAAAATATTTCCGAGTCTGCAAGGTGATAGACATAGGGCTTTCATTAACACTTTCAGTTATAAGGAAGAGAGGTTTTACTTACATGACCTACAATTAACTATCCCATTTCTCCAGGCTGCCTAGGTTTCTCTGAAAGGCAGCATTCCCATACTATGCTCCTCCTAGTTTTGCCCCATCTGAAGGCATATTCAGCCCCGTCATCAAGGTCATTAATGAAGATGTTGAACAGCTTTATCCCAGGACTAACCACTAGCCAAACCCCAGTGGCCTCCAGCCCAGCTTCTTGTTCTTTACAACAACTCTTTGAGACTGGCAGCTCGCTTATCCAGCCCATCATACCTCATCAACTTCTCCATAAGGTTGTTGTGGAAGACGGTGTAGTTGTAGCCTTAAAGGATTTGTCATAGGGAAACATTAAGATTTATGTTTCAGAGAGAGATCTGTAAGGATTATACTTAGAGGTCATGCTTAAATATCTATGACAAAGGGTCGTACTTAATGCGTAGTAATGTTATTTGCAATTCTACTGTTAAATTCACTAAATTCAGCTCAGGTCCTTAGAGGGCCTTCTTTCCATGCAGCCTAATTTGTGGCTTTGAATGACTATTTTTAAGTTCAATAGGAGTGATTATTTATACTTTTAACATATTATGTTGCTACTTTATGTTCCTCATGTTGATGAGAAGACAAGTATATCCTGTTTATGAACAAATACCAGGACATTTTAGTCTACTTCCTACTAATCTGAAAGAGAAAAAAAATTATTTTAAAGATCTATAAAAGATCTGTTGTATTTGGCTGGAAAGTAAAGGATCAAAGACCAACATTACTGCTTTGGGGATATATATTTAATGTTTTAACAGATGTCATCAATCTGCTGCCTTTTAATGAGTTTCAGTATGTACTTCGCTGAATTAATTATCTCTTCTCATCAGTTTTGTTCTTCTGTGCTGGATTTTCAGATTTTAAAAAAATGATTCTGTAACAATGCTTAATTATAAAATAGCGAGAGAACAATACCTCTAGGTTTTGAATAGTACATTGCTGTGAAACATCCTTGAACTTGAAGCCATCCTTTTTATATATAAAACCAGCATTACATTTTGATGGACTCAGTTCTCAGAAATTCTATACAAAGTATTAACCCAGCAAAACAACAAGCACATGTGATAAACAATTTGTATTCCTCTCCCAATTCCTCGCTCATGATTATTATATGAAAGAAAAATGTAATTTATTCTGAAATTAAATCTTTGACCCATCTTTAGAAGAAAAAAGGAGTTTTAGGAGGATTCACTGGAAAAAATCTTTTTAATGTGCTTTGGCATTGGCTCCATTAGCTGCAAGCTAATGATTCTAAGTAGGCAAGAATCTCTCCCAAAGCTTGATGATGCCTTCAGATATAATTCTTCAATGTAGTGGCTGAAACTATGGTTTGAAAAATGAACAAGTATAAATGATGAGACAATAGTATAAAGTAGAATGATAAAGTTTTTACTGTATCACCCAGTTCTGCCACTTTTTCTTTAGGTGAATAATGCCTTCCTTTAAGAATAAAGATCAGAAATAAGAAAAAAAGTATTAGTTTTCCAACTGAGAAAATTTTGCTATGCAAGAGATAAAGATCCCAACTAAAATGAATTTACAAATGCTACTGAAAAATCTACATTCAACTTCATAGAGGCTTGTACTGCTCCATAGAGATGGTAATGAGTGGCCTGATGTAACATCTTTCTATTGACGGTAGAATAGATCTCCTTGTTATACTCAAAGGTTGAAGACAAGGAACTTTTAAAATATCTTTATTTCCTCTGTTCTTATGACATGTCACTGCTCATTCCTCCCTGG
>NW_009705158.1:14326-40399 GCF_000703405.1 Apaloderma vittatum
TCTTTCCCTTGGAGCACTTCCATTTCAGCACGTCTTTTCTGCATTTTAGTGAAAAATCAAATTTTAAAAAAGTGAGATTTTTTAAATGAATTGGAATAAGTTTTAAAATTGTTCCATGTAAGAGTCTTTGTAGACCTTTTTTCTTTAGAAAAAAATACTGAGTTTGGAAGAAGAGGTTTTTGGTGTTTTGTTTTGATTTTTTTTGCCAAAACAGTACTCAGATTGCGCCTAAGAAGTGTAAATAGTCTAGGAAGACTTCAGATTTTGAACTCTGGGCAGAATTTCCAAGGTTTGAGTCACACACTTCAGATTTCTAAAGTAGTTTGGGCATCTTAAGGACCTATTTTGAAGAGCTTTATTGCCAGCATTATCTAGGAATATTTAACTACAGAGCTGCATGCAAAGGACCTCATTTACTTGCAGGGCTGGCAGCACTGGCAGGTTTTTGGATTGATGATGGGAGCACATTAAACATTTTACGGAATAACTGGGATCATCCCAGTGGTCTTTCCTGAGCAAAATAGATACTAATTTCAGTCAAATATCAGACTCTATTGATATTATCTACATTAGCATTTTGTTCTTTTGTGTCAGTAGCTATAGAGGCAAATATCAAATAAGCCTCCCCATGTCTCATTTCAGCTTCCACTTGCTTTAAAATAAGGAAGAAAAACCGTCAACCATACCTGTTTACCTAAATGAAAAGTCCTAAAGCAGCTCATGGAAATGGTCAGTAGTAATCATATTGATTTAATACTTTTCAAAACTTTCAGCCGATACTTACGCAAGTTTGTCTGAAAATTATATTAAGCTATGTGCAGAGAAAAAAAAACATACATGAAGACTCAATATATGCTTAAATGAAAAGTTCAGGATGATTTTGAAAAAAAATGTAGTCGGGAACTTTTTTGTTGTCATGTAACACTGTTAATTACTACATTTCTGTGTTAGTGGTGTCTGTCTTATGAAGTATGCATTTGTACAGTAGTATGGTCACATATCTCACCATATCATATCATCATGCCATCCAGTAGCCTGACTCCTGCAGCATGTCTAATCTGGCCTGACTTGCAGGGCCAATGGGATGCTCTCAGGGCTCTGGCAAGGAAGAGACCATCTAATCCAAAGGCCTCTTTCCTAAAGCATCTATCTGCTGATTTAACACTTTTTGTTCAAAATAGGACCATCACTGTGCCAATGAAGAGGGATTGCAGGAGAAAAAGGAGCTTCAATGACCTAAAAACCTCCTGCCTTCTCCAGACTATGCTCCTTTGACTGCATGTATAATCGGAAATAATAATGAAATGGATTAAAATTTATCTAACAGTTCAAAGCTGTCTCTCCTCTGAAGGGCTGTTCAGGAGGCCAGCTTCAGCGTCTGCTTTGTTCAGTTATTGTATAAGGAGGAAGAGAGATTCTGGTCTAACTTTCTGGTGGTGATGTACCTCCTGAGAGATACTCCTGCAATGGATACCACCAGTGACTGTATAATAATGTATTTCAGAAAGTGGACTAAATATCTACTGTGCTTAGTATAATAAAATAATCCATTAATATCCAGTTATATTAATTTACCGTAATGTGAGGTTTTGGTTACTTGAAACTCCATGAACATTACTGTCACCTGAATGGGATCAATCTTCTTCAAGCAATTAGCAGTTAAGATAAAATGAGAGCTGGATTAATGGGTTTATACTGTGTTATGTAAGAGCCATTGGCAAAAAAAAAAAATTGCCCTCAGTTTGTGTGTATAATATGACATTACTCCCCCAATAGCTTTAAAATAATGGCAATAAACATCGGCTCCATGGAACCTGAAAAAAGTGAGCAGAGATTTTAAGTTACCTAGCCATTGCAGAGATGAGGTTTATCATCTCCTCTCTTGATAGATACATACAATCACAGCCTGAAAAATGCCAGATCAGAAAGTGGTGTCCCTTGTAACCTCGCTGGATAGAAAGTTTCACAGCTCCATGTGGCTAAGGGAGGTGTTACTCAATACTACAATTTACTGCCTTTTTTTCTCTTCCCATTGAATTTGATGAGAATACTCTCATATTCTGAAAGGTGTCGATGGCCAAATCTGCTGTGTTACAAAGGTCACTCTCAGGTTTCATTCTTACCCTTTTACTTTGTAATCTACTGATTCAAAGGTATCTCTGTGATTTCTGTAAAAGTCAGATGTTATCTTGTACTGCTCTCTGATAAGCAGCTCACTGCAACTTTTGCCACATTGACTGTGCTAACAGGATGTAGTTAATGCTTTGAAAACTCCAGCACTTAAAAATCCAAAGTAATGTATAGAAGTGTCCAGGTACCACTGAGCTAAGAAAAAAAAATCCAGAGGAAAGTTTAACTCCTGAAAGGATGCATTCACTGTTTTTTACAGGAAATGAAAGGATAAAAAGTTAGGAATTTCTATACTTATATAAATTTAATATTTTGATTGACCTGATCCAGTTATTCCTTTTTTTCTTTTCAGATAACTAGTTCACAAGTTTATGATTTTTATTATGACTTTTGAAAGGGGAAAAAAAGTGTGTAAACATACCTTCCCATATCGATGAGCAGATATTCTTTCCTATATCTGCAAAAATTCTGACTGCATGCTATTATAAAGATAAGTTTGTCAAATACAGAAATTCTAATTATTAAAAAAAAAGAAACAAGATGCATGACCTGTTAATGGCTATCATGATATGCTAGGGTAACGTATATGCCTGAGGGTAGTAATTGTTCTTTTATCAAAGACGAAAAACAGGAGAGAATATTTTTTTCTCATAGTCTTAAGTATCCTTAAAACTACTCAGGAACTTGCACTCCTCTGCCTTTTCCAGCTAAAAGTTTTTTCTGTGTTGATTTTATTTCCCTGCTCCCTTATCCTCTGCATTAGTTTATCCTTTCTCTCTTACTGCATGTGCCAGCATAAGTATGCCACAAAAGGCATACTTACTCCCCTCCAGGCATGTATCTGCATATGCATGTCTCCATCAGAAATTTTGAGCTATCCTTGTCTGCTTTTACCCTTTTGTCTCTTTCTGCATAGCTCAGGTAACTTACCACTCTGCTACTAGAGCTGTTACTTGTTCAGTCTATTTCACAAACAATTTAACTGTTGGATAAATTTATCCCTAAAGAAGAGCAACTGCCATAGCTGTATCCTAATTTTATTGAATCCTTAGAGTCTGTTGACTGTTAATAAGACAGATTTATCTCTGAAGAGGTACTGCATATGGCTGTATACATTAGAATCATGGAGTGATTTGGGTTGGAAGGGACCTTTAAAGGTTGTCTGGCTCCAAACCCCTGCAGTAGGCAGGGATATCTCTAACTAGATTAGGTTGCTCAGAGCCCCATCAAGGCTGACCTTGAATGTTTCCAGGGATGGGGCTTCAGCCACCTCTCTGGGCAACCTGTGCCAGTGTTTCACCACCCAAATTGTAAAAAAATGTCTTCCTTACACTAGTCTGAATCTACCCTCTTTTAGCTTAAAGCCATTATCCCTCATCCTGCTAAAAAGTCTCACCCCATCTTTCTTACAGGCACTCTTTAAGTACTGGAAAGCCTCTTTAAGGTCTCCTTGGAGCCTTCACTTCTGCAGGCTGAATAGCCCCAACTCTCTCAGCATGTCTTCACAGAGGAGGTGCTCCAGTCCCATTATCATCTTCACGGTCTCCTGTGGACCTGCTCCAACAGGTCCTTGTCTTTCTTCTACTGAGGACCCCCGAGCTGGACACAGTACTCCAGAGTACGTTCTTCTTTAAGGTTGGTTAGCATCCATTCGCATGCATTTCCATTTTTATAAAGAGTCTGTGCTGCGTTCAGAGCTGTAACAGGAGGGGGAAGCATTAGCACTGAGGTCCAGGAATGCTGGTTACTCTCAAACAGGATATTATGGTAGACACACACGCTCACTCAAGCAATTTAATCGTAACAGAGGGAGCATCAGAAACTTTAAAAAATGCTATCTAGCTCTCAGTTTCTCTATCACAACAGACTTAATGATAACCAAGAGATGACCGTTCCTCTTGCCCTCTCCTTCTTCCCTCCCTAGCACGGGCAGATGAGCTGCATGTCCCTGGCTTACACAGTTACCTCCCCTTTCCTTTCCCTGTTTCACAAATCCCATTTATTTTTAGGTTTTGTCTGTACAACAGAGCTGTGACATTACACCACAAATGACTATATATCTGACATAAAACTCATCTAGCATTTCCTTCCCTCTCTCTTTTTCTGCGCTCTCTTCTTTCATCTCTCTCTTTCTGTCTCTCTATCTTTTTGTCACTAACTGGAATTATATTAAGATTTTAGTGTGAAATGTTATATTAACTCTAGCAAGTGTAGTGTGATGTGCTAACAATGATGGTTCATTCCCACTTTACACTAAGAAACAGAGCATGGGCTTTACTTGAGAATATTTTTTTATTATTATTACTGAGGTTTTTGTGATAATATGAAGAATCACAGCACAAAGCATGAGGAAAGCTAGATTATGATGCAGATATGTCTGAAATACCATAGCTCAGAGTAAGGATTTGTCAGTTAAAATTATTCGGGAACTCAGTTATTACAATCCTTAATTTGGTTGCAGAAGTCCCTGAAGTCCTCTTGACAATCTGAATGAGAGTGTCTTCCAGACCCGAGAGATTTGCTGATCACATCCAGAATGTAAAGTAGAGACATATCTTAGAGAAAACAAAATTATTTATGTCTCAGTTTGATTTGTTTGTTTGCTTTCTAATAAAAGAAAGTAGACAAAAGTATCTAAAAAAATTAAAGATCGATACTTTAAGGTCCATTTGCAGGACAATATGTCTGATAGCATTATATTTTTCTGTATACTATAAGTGCTCAAACTTGAAAAGAAGATTATAAAAAATAAAATCCAACCCATAATAGTTTGTGTGCTGATGTCACTGCAGATCTTTCTTTTGTGTGATAGTTTTTACCCTATGTAGGTAACTTTTTTCCCCCTCATTTTAACAATCACAGCCATAGAGCTGTGTTATAAATAAAGTATATAACAAAGTCATTATTTCAATACCTCTATATTTAATTTTACATATATGAGTAATTGCATTGAACTCTACCAAAGACTTGACTTCTGTCTGTCTTCTGTAATCATTTCAGCTTGGAATTTGGGTGTATAAGGTTTGGATTTGTTTACCATGTTTAATTTACAGAGCATTTGTTTCTTTCCAGAGCAGGTGGAAATTCCTTGCAATTAGCATCCTCCAGGAACTAGAAAATACAGGTCTGTACAGTGCAGGTAAACCTAAACAATGAAAAAAACCCACATCTATTCCTACTTACACTTTTTTAAGAGGAGAAAAATTCAGAGATATGATAGCCTAGATGAATGTTACTGCCAGCATCTTTGAATCCTTGCATTCATGGATGGCCTTTAGGATATTACACATTAATTATAATTGATCTGGATATCGTTGATGTTGCTAAGATAGGAGAGATAAAGTGATTAAGTGGGTCAAACTCTAAATCACTCTTCTGGAATGTGAAGTTAGCCAAGCCAGAAAAGAAAAACAAAATAAAACTTAATAATAATAATAAACAAAAAATATTTGCTCAAATAGTTTCTATATTAGAATAATATCTCAACTTACTCACAAATTTAGAGCAACCATAAATTGGGTGCATTTGCAGTCTAACACCTATGAACGCGTTGTGTCCTGCTCAAAAAAGAAAAAAGTACTGAAACTGAAGTTGAAACTGTCATGTACTTTCCATTGTGTCCTTTCAGAGGTCCACTGGGTAATTCAGTGTAGGTGTGCAGTGTTGTAGCTGTGTTTGTACCCCAGTTACTTGGTGTTACGGGCAGAGTGAGATACTTACGGGATAAAATGTTACCCATCACGATGCAGATACCAAGATACAATCCTTAGTGAGTCATTCCCTCTGCTAGATCTCATGATGGTGGAGACTTTGGGAGAGAACAAATCAAAACCATTAAAAGAACTGGTTCTGGTAATGTATTGCTTTATGTGTGGCTTCATTACTCTACTATTGCTTTGAGATTTATTTTTTTTGAGTATTAGCTCCATTCCACAATCTATTTTTAACACAAAGAGAAGAACTCAGTATGTAAAAAGCATTGCTTTTTTCATATTGTCATACATTTCTGTTTGCAAAATACGCTGAAACTGAACAACAAAAAAAAAGATACTTAAGTAAGGCTTTGCTCCTTTTAAGCCAAGCTTATAATCTCTCACAGGTTTTGAATTTTTATGCTGCAGTTTATTGCAGTGGTGCCATTTGGGCTGCTAACGTTATTTCAACATTTTCATTACCAAGCCTCCGTTATCTGAAATTGGCCACTCAACCAAAAACATCTCCACAAAAATACCTCCTGTTTTGGGGCTGGAAAGTGTATCTATTTTCACCCAGGAGCAATACTGCTAAAATTTAGTTAAAATCTAAGAAGCTGTAAAGACATAAAAATCAGTCATTTCTGAAATTCATGCCTCTGCTATTGAAACTAGTATGACCTCTTTTCTTTCTGTAGTGTGAATATCTATAAAATGGTTGAAGGCCATTAGAAGAACACATACAAAGTGTGGGGTTTTATTTATCTCTTTGTTCTATTGAGACCTACAGCTCATGACTACAGAAAGTCATACCAACACTTAAAGTTTTTAGCAGATCACAACCTTGTACACACAGTATGGTCATAGCAAGGTGAATGCTAAGGCTATAATTATTTTTTTTTGTATGAAAGGTAACCATGAAAAAAACACAAAAAATGCATCGTGGTTAAAATACCAGAGACATAGCTTGACTACACGTAGTGGATAGCACCTCAGATAAACCATTAGTTTAACAAAGAATTTTTATGTATCAATCTCACAGGTTTGTATGTTTGTTTGTGGGGTTTTTTTTGTTTGGTTTGTTTGTTGTTCCCCTCCCCTTATTTTCCACTTGCTCTGTATTTTGCATTGTTTTACCTTGCAAGTAAAATAGCAAGACAGTGCAAAACAGAACTTCAGTATATATTGCTATGCTTATCTTCAGCCTCTTCTATATTTTACATTGCCCTTGGGTCACATTGCCTTTTGGTCCTGTATTAGGAAATAAAGGATGTGAAAGAAACCCAGTATCTTCCTTTTCATATCCCTTGCGTAGAGGGTATGCAATTAAAAGAGCATGCCTAGCGACACTCACAAGGTAACTTAAATATTTAATACTGAACAATCCTTACAATCTGCTTTCTGTATGCATCCAAAAATGCTTTTTAGTATATTATAATAATTTATGATCTGTTATGAAAGTTACAGTGATGACAACGGCTTACACATTTTAGGGCAGATGTTCTCTATGCTGCTTTCTAAAATCCTGGTCCTACTTTTGCACTGTGGCTGCTTTTTGTTTGGATGGTAAGACAAGACACAGGGTAGGTTAGGCATCACCCCTACACCTGCTGTCTTCTTCATAGAAGGAAACTTGGATGCCTGAGCCAGAAAGTTGCACAAAGCACTCCAAAACCAACCAGAACAATCAGAAAACAAAACACATGACATGTTGTTTGACAGCAAAGCAAATATTCAACTAAAAAAAGGCTAAAGTCAAGGGCCCTGGTCCCCAAAATAGCAAAGAACATGTCCTGCAAAATTCCCAGCTGGAGAAAGACCCACAAACAGTAGCTGGAAGGACTCCTTGGCAGTCTGAGGTTGGTGCTTTCTGTAATGTTCTCCTTTTTGTTTGTAAATGTAAAGTTCTTTGGCCTGTCATGTCAATGGTATGGTTTTTATGAGCCTTTTCATAAAGCAATTGAAAGTAAGTGAAATAAAATAATTACCTTAATATGAGAGCAAACAAGTTCTTCAGATTATGAAGAAGGTTTGTTTTTTTTTTATCCTGAGCATCCAGGATATATTATGAACTGATATCCTATGACTTATCAGACTGATGCATTTTCACAGATTTCGCCCAAAGTTTGAAGAAAATCAGGAGAAATGTGTATTGGAATATTGTCTATAAGTTAGAAATACATGATCGATGAGTTTGCCATTTTAAACAACTGTGGGTTTAGACCAGATTTACTGCATTCACTGGATAAAACCAACTTCTAAAATCTAGTATCCGTATTGTGCGGTTTTAATTTCTTTTTTTGACTGTGGTTTTCCATCTTTTCAATGACCAGTTCTACAGTCATACTAATTTAAGTGATTTGCAATTAAAAATAAAAATCATTTGATTCATTGTGATGTCCAGATGCATCTGTTTTTATTCACTGTACTCTGAAAGACATCAGGACTATGAGGAGGTGATAATCCATCTTTATTAAAAGTACATACAGCAAGTGACTGGAGCTATGCCAGGAGATGGCCATGCGAACTGCTTAAAACATATTTAGTACTCTTTTGTTCCTAGCTGTTAAAGATTTGATGAAAATTAAGGGAGTATTTTCTAGTCTTTGGACAAAGTATTGAATTAGTACAACAATAATTATAAGCAATTTTATTTTTTTTTAAATTGAAATAACAAAATTATATCTCACCCGCATGTTTCCGTGAAGAAGAAGAGAACTTCAAAGGAAGTTGCAGACAAAGGGAGACCAGCCCATTGTCCACATCATATACAATTGCCTCTTTGCTGTGTTTCAGGCAGTGAGATATTGCAAATACAAGTTTTGAAAAATTCTGTTTCCCATTGATGAGTGAATTAAGGGTGTCTCTTTGCCTTTGAACTGGTATTAGTTGGACTCCTTTAGTGGGTGGCTTTGCCTTATTCCTCAAATGAAATTGTAGTACTTTTAAAAGCTTGCATGGTAGTTCAATTTGTATCTGGAAAATATTCAAGCTGTTAAGATTCTTAGATTTGAATACTTTTTTTTTATGATAGTCCTGTGCAAAGATGAAGATTAGAAATAGGTAAGTTTGATGTGAGAGCAAAAGCTGCTGTGATATCAATGTCACTGGAGAAGTCTAAGTTGAAATATGACCTTAAAATAAAAGTTTCATAACAGTGAAGAACAATTCCATTGCAATTTCATTGCATTTTCTCTGCGTGTTTGCCTAAGCAACCATGCGATTGTAGGCCATTTAAATTGTCAATGATAGCCTTTTAGCAATAATTGATCATACAATTCCTGTGAAATTCCAGCTTCTTAAATGTCCAGGCAACTCAAGAAGAAAGGTTACCACTGGGCAGATGGAAATTTGGCAGAAACACAAAACAACATTAATGCAGAATTGTATTGAGCTGCTTCATCAAGTCAAACCTATTATGCATCACCAGTATCAGTAGGAGCAATTATGCTGTCAATTGTCTGTTTAAGAATCAAACAATAATTTCATATATCAACATCTTAATCATACAGATCAGGAAAGAAACACAACTAACATTTTTTACAATTTCAATGTATTGTCACATAGTTATAATGTCATTGCAAATTTTGCATTAAATTACATGGAGTATATCGGTGAATCATAGATGCTCTGAAATCATCTTAGATCAACATAAAAGAATTACTGATATGATAATGCTTCTGTATCTCAATTATGAAAACATGCTGATAAGAGAAAATGTGCATGATATTTAATTGAGATAATTCAGCCACATTTCATGCCCCTTTAATTTTTTTTTATTTTAAATGTTGTTCTTTTCTGCCCCTTTGGGGAAGGAAAAAAGTTGTCATTTCTAGTTTAATTTGCTTTTAACACCATAGTTTGCAAAATCGACAATAGCTGCAAGCCTTTAAAACATTATTGCACATTCCTCACTCTGTGGAGGAATATATCTGAGCATTAAACCAAAAGTGCTTTTCGAAGTTCTGATGGTAGTACAAAGCCAGTGTAGTTTTAGGAGGAAAGGTCTGCTAGGTATAAGGTTCTGCTGTGATACAACTTTACCTCTAATTAATCAATCAATCACTCTATTAAGCAAAATCACCTGCTTAATACTGAAGAAAAATATGAACATTCTCAGTGGGTATTTGTAACATTTATGTGTCATAGAACCTTAAGCCTTTTAAGAACAAAAATCAATTTTTATTAGAGTTTCCTTCTTTTGATGGCTCACCACAGAAAAAGAAAAGCTCAGGAGACCTCAGGAGATTAAACAAACAAAGCCAGAAACACCATTAAAGGGTCATAAGAAGTATTAAAGATAATGACCTGCTGGGACAATACCCACCAAGGGGCACCAAAATTATTTGGGTCGGGAAAGCCAGAGGGAGAGAAAAGCAAACTGCAGTTGCTGAGAAAAGGCTATTCTTTGTGCATTTAATAGCTTTATAGTATCCTTCACTGCTCACAAAGACTTCTCTTTGACCATTCCTTTTCAAACTTTGATGAGAAGCGAGTTGGACTTACTTAAAGTCAGTACTAAGTTAGGTGTCATTATCTTTGTTTGCTTTGACTATGTTTGTCCTAAAGTTATCAGGCTTTAAGTTAGTTCCTAGCAAACCAACATTGATGAAGTCCTGGTATCAAACTGTTATTGTTTGTTACTGACAGACAGTACTGCCTTTTCACAGGGCCTTTCACTGACAAAGACTGGCTTTTATTACTTATTATTTTCTTTTTTTTTGAGTTAGCTTAAATGCAGCTTGATGGCAGTCTCTGCCTGACAGGCTGTTTTTACTTTCTTTGTACTTGTTAAATGTCATCCCTACAGATCACTGTCACCTTTGTTTGCTAACAAAGTATGTGAGATCTAGTAGGAAATACACCTAAAATTCACAGTTAACTGTTCATTTTAACATTCTTCACACTTATGTAATCCTATGTCATGCCACTGCCACTGATCGTGAACCACTTTTGACAGTACCAAACAAGAAGAGGAAAGATGTGCCTAATCCTAAGATTTTTATTGTAATTTTTCATCCACAAATGTAACTAAGTCTTTCTAGAAACTATAATATACATGCTACAGTCTTTTGAGGTTCCTTCTAGGAACTGTTTTAGTTTTAATTCTCTTTAGACCAAAATACTACTTCCAAATTCCTATTCTGCATTTATTAACACCTGTTTTATTGCAACATATTAGTACTGGCCTATCTTTGATTGCGTTTGTGCATGTGTGTGTGTTTATCTCGCTGCTGTAAAGAGTAGATTACTCTAAAATTTATCTTTAGGAGAAAATAGGAAATTTAATCTGAATTTGTTTCTAGATAGCATTAGATCATTGAAGATTAGCCTTAATATGGAGAAGTAAAGTTCTCACAGAAGCATTTAATGAGGTTTAAACTACAGACATACTTCTCTAAGGAGGATTGGCTCCAATAGGGCTCCGGTTATATCCTTGTCAAATCTGAGCTGCGGTCAAATACAGTCAGCTGTTGAGAAACTTCCCTCAAACAAGGCAATTGTAGCTATTTGTTAAAAGTGGTGCAGGTCACCTGGCTATACCATAGCCCACAGGAAGATGAAGCAATAAACTGCAGCCAGTTTATTGCTTGGTAGTTTCAGTGAAGAAAAGAGATAATTCATTGTTGTCACCTGAGCCATGATTAATTACTGATGACTTTCAAGAATGTTAAATACTCCCCCTTGCTAATGTACCAGAATATAATAATGAAATGAATTTAATACTCGCTATGAGAGTGTTTCTACAAAGCTCTGGAGGAAAATCTGCAGAAAACGTGTCTCTTATTATGCAGATTCAGCTCAGAGTGCTTCTGTGCTTCCCAACCTTCTGGGACACAGAGAGAAGCACAGATGGTAACTGTTTTTTCTTTAGTGTTGGGTTACTCTCTCAAAAAATGCCGTGTGCCAACCATTGCTCGTTATCTGTTGACCTTATTAACTTTCAGCATGAGGAAATAACAAAATCATGGTTAGCACCACAACTTGAGTGGTAGTGCAAGTTTCAATCCTCAGTTAAGGCTGCTGAAATTTCCTGACTGACTGTGTTCCCTGTTTCAGATGTTGAGTCAGTCACTGGTAAGCCTCTGTGGTGATATGCATCAATGTGAAGGAAGTACTTCCAAGGTGTACAGAGGAATCAAATGTGAAAGTGATCCAAGTGTGGTAAGATCATTCATTTCTTCATTTGGATAGTCCTGTGTTTGCTCAGATCAGCTTAAAGAGAATAATAATGCATGAAGGTATGGTGTTTTTAAAAGACCGTAGGAATTACTGTATTTTTGTTTCTGCCTCCAGTACATGGCTAATTGAAACAATACTAATTTGATTTATGGAAGCTTATTTTAAACTCAAATATTAAGGTGTTTCAGGGTGGCTTCATGTAACCATAGTAATAAAATTGATTGATCAACACTTCTATGTTTTGTTTCTCCTGCTATTTACTAAGGAATTACTGATTTGTCCTTAATGAGTTACTAATTTCTCCTTAATCTCAGAGATGCCCTTCAACTGAGAAAGAATCTTTAAACTGAGGACTGCAGAAATTCTGGTTATTTCTTTGCTGTTCTCACTTTGTTTCTGCTGAATGAAATGCAACTGTTAGGTTATGCAATAAAGCTTCTCTACACACTCACCATAGGTCTTAGAGAAAAGACAACATGAGGGGGAACTCAAGGAACCTTCTGGGCTCCTCCCTATCCCATCACAGGGGCCATCAGCCCATCGAAGGCCTGTTCTGCACAAGCCCAGAGGAGTGCAGAGATGCATGATGGAGGCGGGGACCCAAAGCAAGGACTCCCACGGAAAGAGCACCTTGTCCCTTCCGAGGGCAGTCCTAATAGAGCCAGTGTCTGGGCAGAACACTCGCCACCATGAAACATGGGAAGAAGCTCTCCAGGGCACCCCTTGTGCACAAGGAAATAAAAATTTTGAAAGGACTATAAAGCCAAGAATGCAAGGAAGGCTCAGTACACCAGTTTGCAGGCATTCAAGTTCCCAGTGACTTTCTTGGCGCAGGAGTATTGTACAGGGCTAATAAAGATGTGCAACAAAGCAGGCATGTTTAATTCATGAACTATTTGTTCTTGGTGGTGGTTTCCTGCAAGGTTTCTGGATGTAGGGACTTTTAGTATAAGTGAATCTCAGAATTTTCCTTCATTGCAAAAAAAAAAAAGTACGCTATCAAGGCTTATAACTATAAAAATGGACAAGCGTTTCTGTTGGGTATGATTTCAACTAGGAATAACATGTAATTGCAAGTGCTTGAACTCTGGATCACACATTATAAGTGATCATGTTTAGCATAAAAAGAAAATTTCAAACTCACTAACTTATGAAGTAGCATGTATTTTGCCACAAAGAATAGAAAATTTATGTTTGTTTTGTGTAGCTCACTTCTTTTTTTTTTCCTTTTGTAGAGAAAGAGGGAGAGAGATATTATATTATGTTCATTTTTATAAGACTGTAAGTTGCTTCCTCAAATGCAATTTTTGCTTCGTTGTTGCTGAGGAGGATACTCTTGATGCTGATGATCAACTTCTTAAAAGTGTCTTTTGTCAGGTATCTTGCTTTGCTGCTGCAAGATATAAATGTGTTTTTGTTCATAGCTATGCCAGCCAAACATTACACATGTTTTGTTCATACATCAGTGGGGTCTGAGGAAAGATTTCTGGCATCTTCCCTAAGCTGTTTTAAGCTTTGCAATGATCAAAGATGTGGATACTGACAGGTAGTATGTCTTTTTAACTACTGAGATTCTCCATTGGATTACTATAATTTCTGCAGTGGAAATTATGGTTTTGTTTCTCTGAAGAAAAATGATTGAAATGCTTGAATGGGGGAGTGAAAAACTACAGTTAATATGTATGTGGATAGAAAGCAAAGATAGAGCAACCGTGATACTGTTATTCTACTGTCTATTCAACGTATTTGTATTTGTACATTTCTACCCTTTACAAGGAATAGAAGAATCACAATTCAAAGTTACTGCCATAATTTAAAAGTCAAGGGTGTAAAGATCTATTCCTTTTAAAATAATCTTGTCATTTCATTCTCGATTTAGAAAACCCTGTGCCTGAAAGTGTCACGCTTTCATGACAATAGGTAAAGACGACAGCTGATTGCAGTGGACAAGTGCTAAATGAATCTTGGAACACTTTGACGGGATATAATCAGTATTTTCCTGTCATTCAGCTGAGGGACAATAAGCATTAAAGCAAATTCTGTCCTTTTTGACCAAATAATATTGAGAATATACACAATTTATACTGCAATTTATCAACCTGTAGAATAAACATATCCAGAAGTGACACATTAGTTTTTGACCTAATTGTATTGGCATACAAGGTGGTCTGTGCTCTAAGAACCACGTAAAATTGACCATACTCAGGGTAGACTTTGTCTCACTTTCTCCGCTTTGCATCCTGATTGTTGACGTTTCTGTCAGTTCCAACCATTTTCTTTCTGCTCCTGAATGAAGATGAAGAATGAATTTGTCCTTATGAAGTCACAGAGTTAATTTCTGTCCGTTTGACCTAAATAATTTTTGACCATGTTTACAGTGGTCACATCTAATAAAATCTAATTAACCAGACTGGTGAAAACACAATCTCACTCAAATTGCTCTTTGACAGTTCAGTCTTGTCATTTTCTTATAGTAACACCAAAACATCACAGTCACACACGTTTGCAAATATATCAGGAGAAAAGGCACAAAGTGTCATCTTATACAAAGTTATAATTCTTTTTTTGCCCCCAGTCTTCACCAGCAAGTGCTCCAACCACACCACTTAAGTTGCAGAAGGCAAAGGCAGGGACAGGGAGAATGAAGGTCTGCCCACTGTATGAGAAGATTAGGTTCGAGACCATCTAAGGAATTTGAAGGTGCGCGAGTCCATGGGACCTGATGTGATACATCCATGGATCCTGAGGGAACTGGCAGATGAGGTTACTAACATCTATCCATCAAATCTGTGAAGTCACAGCAGTCTGGTTAGCTTTCCAAAAAACTGGAAAAGGGGAAACGTCATCCCCATTTTTAAAAAGGGAAAAAAGGAAGACCCAGGGAACTACAGCCTTATTAGTCTCATCTCTGTGCCTGGCAAGATCATGGAGCAGATCCTCCTGAAAACCATGCTGGAGCACACAGAAAGTAAGGCAGTGACTGGTGACAGCCAGCATGGCCTCACTAAGGGCAAATTGTGCCTGACACATTTCTGTGATGGGGCTACAGCTTTGGTGGAAAAGGGGGCAGCAACTGATGTTATCTACCTGTATTTGTGCAAAGCGTTTTACACTTTCCCACATAACATCCTTGTCTCAAAATAGGAGAGACGGTTTTGGTGGATGGGCAATCTCAAGATGATAGAATGTGTTGGTTTGGAAGGAACCTTTAGAGGTCATCTTAGTTCAACACCCCTGCAGTGAGCAGGGACATCTGTAACTAGATCAGGTTGCTCAGAGCCATGTCAAGCCTGACCTTGAATGCATCCAGGGATGGGGCCTCCACCACCTCTTTGGGCAACCTGTGCTAGTGTTTCACCACCTTCATTGTGAAAAACTTCTTCCCTATAAGCAGTCTAAGTCTGCTCTCTTTTATTTTAAAACCATTTCCCCTTGTCCTGTCACAACAAGCCTTGCTAAAAAGATTGCTTCCATCTTTTTATAAACCACCTTCAGGTACTGGCAGGCCAATATAAGAGTCTTCTCTTCTGCAGGCTGAACAGCCTCAACTCTCTCAGCCTGTCCTTATCGGAGATGTGTTTCCTCTAAATTGGGATCAGTAATATGTATTGATTCAGAACAGATTTTTTTAATATCTGTAGTAACAGAGAGTCCACAATGATTAGGTAATTTATTTCCCTGTTGATGGCCATTTCTAATAAATAACTGGGGAGATCTTTTTCTTAAAAGTCTCATCTATATTTCTTTCATTCTAGATTATTTTTTGTTCTGGCTATGTGGATATAGAAAAATGATTTCTCTTTCCTCCATTAAATGCAGCTGAGGACTCTTAAAAATCATGCCAGACACTTTCTTAAATATCCCATTTCATTCAGTCATTTGTCTTGAGTCATGATTTCCAGTCCTCTGACCATTTTTGTTGTCCTTTGATGTATTTCATCAATATATTCTGCAGTCATTCAGCTGTGACTTATGCTGGCTGAGTTGAGAAGAACTGTTTCATTTAGTATTCATCTTTAGATTTCCAGTACGGTGTCTGTTTTTTCCACTACAGTGCTGTTAATATCTCCTGTTCTGTCTGTAATTGATTTATTTTAGCTTTGACAATAAACCCACAAAGACATTAAGGAAACCTTAAGAAAGGAAACCTAAAGAAACCTATATAAATCTGTTCCGCGTCCTAATTTTTGCTTTTATTTAATTTTTGAGCAAGGACACATTGTAATGGAGCCATACAAATATTTCCATTACCCAAAGATCCCTTCCTGAAGAACTGGTTTCAGTTAGCTGCTCCCCATTCTGCACTTGTGGTGCCATTTATGTCCATTTAAGTATCTTTAAGGGTAAATCAAGGTTTATATTCTGGTCTGAGCTTGCAGCATTTCTCATACTCCTTGTCTTTCTTCACTGACTGATCTAACTTGGACATACTCAAAACCGCAAGAAAAAAGAACTGCTTTTTTTTTTATGTCAAATGATGTTTCTTTCTTAATTAGCAATTAACCACTAACCATTCTGAATTAATGGAACTTTTCTGTCTTCCATTTATCAGAAGTCTTAGTGAAATACTTGTCACAAGTCTTGGCCTGCCCTGCCCTCCATCAGCAGGATTATATTAATAGATGACTGCCCCAGCTTTGATAGAAGTTTGTTGAGTATAATGTCCTGAAGGTGTGTGTTATTACTGTAAATATCTTGGAAGCCGTTTATAGATCCTCTGTCTTCTGTTACTAAAATCTGCCAAAGCAGTGATTCACTATCCGTTATTACCTCTTGGGTGTTTGTGCAAAGTTAATGAACAGGAGTACTTGGAATCCAACTGTGATAATGTAATTTTGTGATATTCTTAATACTGTGCTGAGAAACTGAGTTGAGACGGTTGGTTACTTTAATCTTACAAAGTAGCATTTGGGGGCTCTTAGAATTTCTGGGAAGAAAGAAAATTTCTCAATTATCAGACATCTAATTGTTTGATGGATAGCATGAGTGGCAGTAAGATCTTGTGTCTTTTTTGTTCTATTGTGTGACAGTGTCTGTACTTTCTAAAAGAAACTTTTCCTCTCAATATATTATTTCCATTTATTCAAAAAGAATCTAGCTATTTCACTATAAACTTTCATATCTAACTGCTACATGTGAACAAATTCTGATGAGTCAAGAGTCTTTCTCTTCCATATCTATTACCATTAGAACAGTTAATACTTTGGTAGTATCATTATGCACTGATTGTCTAATAGCTGTCTAGTAAACACTGGCAGCATAAACCTAGAAAATTAACATTAATGATTCTTAAAGTGCTTAGAATAATTTAATAAATGAGTTTTATTTGACTTTTTAAAAGCTGTATTTACTCTTACGATATCAAACAGGCAAATAAATGTTCAACTGGAAAACAAGAGCCAGTTCCATTTAATCCTAGGTTACCTACATGATAATTTTTCGTCAGCCAATTATTTTTCTTTTTTCCAACCTTGTCACTGTCATTTGGCCATTACAGGTTAGGCTTTAGATATGTGTTTAGATAGTGTTTTTAAATTCTAACAGAAAATACATTACTGTAAGAACTACTGTAAACTGTGCATTTTGCAGCTATCTCAGACTTGGCATTTTGTGTAATTTTTAGCTTTACTTGGGAAACATAATTTTATTTTACTTGTTATATTTTTCATACTGATTAAGGCCTACATAGAGATGATGTATTTTTGCCAAGATGAGTGGGTGGTGAAGTCCCAGATTCTTCTTCATTCCACTCAATTTTGAAAGCAGCTGTTCTGTCAGGAGTTGATGCTGTCCTCTGCAGAGTAATTTGCTGGTGGTGGTGGACTGGGGAGATCTTTACTCCACTTTTCTGTTTGCTGCTAGGAGCGGGAGTAGTATATGAGAAACATTGTTTTTCAAGAGTATGATTGTTTGTTTTCTTGCCACAGTCTAAGTTAGCCTACGTAGACTTACAGGTTATTTTGAGTAAATATTGATGCCAAAGCATTTGAAAAAGCACTGTGCAGCACTATTTCTAGACACTCAAAGACGTGATAAAGCGTGCATTGATTTAACTTGCAATTGTCTAGAATAGAAATGTCACAGTACAGTAGTCCCAATTTAATGTAGTTTTACACGTACAGTACAGAGAGAGCACTCCAGTCTCTGGTATGGATAGAACAATTTTATGCCATACGCAGGAGTGCATGATTCATTGGTCTTAGCTGGTTCTTTTGCATCAATTGGGGTGCTTGTTTAAAGTGAATAGTGCAACTGGGAGGATACTCTGTTAACTGAAATCCCACTGCTTTTCCTTTATGCCTCATCCTTGCTGGGGCAAAAATATCTGACCTGACAGAGAAGAAAACGTGCTGTTAGACTGTTTGATATTGTACGCTGCACAGAAGAACTTGATGCATCCCTCTGGCCACAACACTGAGAACCACAGTGTGTGAAAGAAATGTTTTATCTAAAGAACAATTGCTTTGTATGTCTTTATATTTCCTAAACTTTCATTCATAATGAATATGAATGCCACCACTCTTCTGTAAAGCCAGAAACAGAAGCAGATACCTGCCTGGTTTACATAAAATAGATACTAGGTTACATCAGTGATGCTTCACCCATGTAGATCCACTTGTGTTATGATTTCAGATGAAGTAGTTGAATGCATTTGTGAAGTATTACCTGCTGTGTAACCACTCAAAGAAGAGAAAAGATGGAAGTGTGACTCTCTCATTTCTTTCTTCCATGGCTGAAAGGATAAATAAATTAATAACTTATGTGAGTGCTTAATAATTTATTATTATTTTAAATGAGGAAAAAAAGTGCAAACCAGGATGTATCTGTCACTCCTCTCAGTTTCCTCCTTTGTTTGCTCCTGCATTTACTTTCCTCATCTGCTACCAAGGTGGTACTACAGAAGGAGTCACATTTCTCCTTCTTACAGTAAATATCAGAAGGATGCTAAATGGAAAAGCAAATAGGTCAGATCCCTGACAGTCCAATTCCTAATCAATACAGTAAAACTTTGAAGGAATTTAATGAGTTTTCTGTATTACTCTTTATGAACATTTTTAGTGTGACTTTTGCAAATCCTGGTTTCCTTTGTATGCTGTGAAGTACAGGTCACCACTGTTTTAAACTTAATTTTATCACAGTTTGAAAAATAGTCTCAATGAATGATATCACCATTGGTGTAATCATTAAACATAAGCAGTTTGAGGTGAATAAATTTTATTGAGAGATCTGGTATCTGAAAGTGGATCAGAGCTGGTGGGACACATAACCTATGATTATAGATAACTTCCAATACAATGTATGGGAAGGGGTAGCTTTTTTGCCTCAAGAAAATGAATTTATCAGAAGATGCTCCTGGTGAGAGTGGGTGAGATGGGAATAATCTTTCATGGGTTTTTTCTTGTGTTGGTTTATTTATAACAGGGTCAGAAATCTTCAGAAAATAGAAAACACTATGCAGCATCATGTTCAAAATCTATCACAGCCAAAAAATCAAACTAGTCATGATGGTTAATTTGATGAATCAACTTAAAAAATTGTCTTATAATATCAAAACTTATTATTCTGGGCTTCCTGGTGATGAATGATTTGCTAAAAAACCAAAACTTATTTTATAAATCTGTAATTTTTATTTTCCATTCAGCAGGAACTTTTTGTGTGTGACTGTAGGTCTTAATCCTTAACCTTCTCTTATCAGCTGGAAAAAAAAAAAAATCTCTGTTTGAAACTGAAGTGCATTATGCTTAATACTTTCAACATTCTCCCTTTCTTTTTCTTGTCTATAGAGGTATGGTAAGATTTCGCTAATAGCTGCTTTAAGATGGAAGATGTCACAGACTCACAGGATAATTCAGGCTGGAAGGGGTCTCAGGAGGTCTCTGTTCCACCTCCTTCTGACAGCACTGGGCTAAGACCAGGTTGTTCAGGGCTTGACCCAGCTGGATCTCAAACCTCTGAGGATGGAGGTGGCACAGCCTCACTGGGCAGCCTCTTCCATTGCTCCCTACCCTCACAGAGAAAAAAATTCTGAACCTCTTCTATTTCAATTTTTGCCCATTGTGTCCCATCCTTCCTCCGTGTACCTCTGTGAAGAGCCTGGTGCCATCTTCCCCATCCCTTCTGTGCAGGTAGGGCAGTTGCTGTGGGTCTCCCCCAAAGTCCTCCTTGCCCCAAGATGACCAAAACCTACTCCCATGACATCTCTTCCAAGGGCAGATGCCTTTGACCACCCTGTGCACCTCACTGACTTGATTCCAGTTTGTCAGTGCCTTTCCTGTACTGGGGGGCCTAAAACTCAGTATGTGAATGTGTGTCAGCAGTGCTGGGCAGAGGGGAATAATGTCTTCCTTGACCATGACCCTGTTTGTGTCTCCCATGATACTACTGCCCTTGCCATGGTGTGTTCAACTTGCTGTTTACCAACCACACGAGAAGGCCTCAGTGCTAATTCCTTGTCATTCCTGAAGATCTTGTCCATCGAAGCATTCTTGTCACATGAGCACCCTTGAGGTGGATGCATCATTGTCCTATTTGATTGTTCCCATTCTTCTCACTACTCAGTATTCTTTCCTTTTGACCCTTGATGACTGTTGCCTCAGTTACCTCAGGCTATAATCCCTGCCATGCCCACCACTCCTAGTGATCCAAGCATATCCTTTATGAGGAAATTGAACTGAATAAAACCTCAGATTTCCTGGAGTGGTTGCTCCACTCAGTGCTGCAGACCATGCCCCATTTCATGTCACCATCAATGTTGCTCAGTCCCACATTCTCTTCGGTATCTGGCTGCTGCCTTTTGTGAGCTCCTTTGTACAACCCGACCTGCAAACACCTGCTCCAGGAGCTGTGCTCAGGGATGGGCAGTTCTCTCTTTCCTTTCTCTGCCTACTCTCTCTTGCTAGTTTAGTGGGCTTCTCGTCATTCCCTGACCAGGAGTCAGGCTTTCCCAGCAGCAGCCAGGCTCTGAACATCCCAGGAGAAGTTACCAGAAGATCACGAACCAGAAATGAGAACTGCTGAGCAGACTGCAAGAACCAGCCATGACTGGCAGCCTGGGAACCCTCCACATGACATGTCTCGGCCCCTGTTCCAGCTTGCTGTGATTCCCAAGGGCTAGTTAAATAATAAATGGAAGCTGAGCACCAGCATCTACCGCTCCTGCACAAGATTTCCGTCACTGGCAGGTCCCTTCTCACAAGACTACGAATTCCTGAAGGCCTCTTGACCGTGGGTCATACAGCTCATGAATTTGTCACTGCCAGACACTCCAGCCATGCTTGCAGCAAGTGGAGGTTCAAAACATTATCATAATTATTAATGACTTTCACCTTAGCAAATAGAGAGCAATAACACAAGCTAGAATTCAAGATGCCAGAAATGGAAGTTTAAAGTACCAGTGAAATTACTGAGTAATATCCAAGTAAACCCAAGAGAAACCATAATACAGATGATAGCTAATGACGTTGCTGAAAAGTGAGTATAATTACCTTCTTCAAGTCCTAGGCCAATGAGCTATATTAAGTAAGAAAAAAAATTACACTGGTGTAGTTTGTGTAAAGGTGAAAATGAGAAACATAAATACAGAATAAACAGCAGGTGTGAGAAGTAAAATTATGCAAAATGAAGAGAGGGAGAGAAGAGAAAAGGAAAATCTCATTAGAACCTCATCTGGTTTTAAGTAATTAATGCAAAACAAAAGAAATATAATTTATCTTCCATTCAAAAAAAAGCTATTTTTAAATCTGTGGCTGCCTTTTGAAAATACATAGCACTTCAGAGGCTAGAAAGGTTCTGTAGGTACTGCTGCAGTTTTATCGGTCTGCTAGAGATGACAGGGCAAGGGAAAACTTATTCTCTTGTTTCAACTGCAGTGTGTAGCTGTGCTAGTCCTGGAGTTATCTAATGAGCTGTTTCAATTCCCTCCTGTAGCAGAATTCCTTTTGATGGAGAAGGAAAGGAGGAGGAGCTGCAGGCACTGCTGGATGGCAGATAGCCACATCCCATGTCCAGTTGCCTATTTGGGAGATGTTGTTACCATATTTCTGCCAGCCAGGGCATTTGGGGCAATCACAGTAGATATCTGCAAATGTACTACAGCACTTCTAGGCTACTGACTGATGCAAGATGGTGACGAGATGATATTAGAATCTGTCACTTCCTACAATGACAGAAATATCAGTGTAAAAAGGGATAATATAGGGCAAAACCCCCAAGTCTACTTTCAAATTTTAAGGTAAATTTCCTTCATTTGTACTATAGGGGGAAAAAAAAAAAAAAGAAAGCAGACCGTATCAGTACTTTTCTGTTGTAACAATAAGGAAAAATGCAGTAACAATTTATTTAACAATAATAATGGATACATATGTGTCAACTTCATATAGTGAAATAGTGGTGTATTAGAAATAAATATGTCCTTTAAAATATGCAAATCTTGTCTCTCACATTGGATCTTTCTTGACAGGGCACTAGATAGAGTATTTATTTAAAACTACATTTTCATTTTTGAATAAAATGCTCACGTACATCTGAGCAAGTCCCTATATGTTACAGTGTTCAAAGAGGAGTCTTAGAAGATCTGATACGGTATTTCACTGGTATAAATCTGTTGTTTAATCCATTCCTTGGACACAGAAGAGTAGAAGCTGCTGTAGTAAAGGCTGAGTGATAAAATTTTCTTAATGCAGAGAAGAATGAACACATCAGTGAATTGTTTCAGAAGGCTTCCACAGTGCTGTGTGATGTAACAAGAAATGTGGTGAATGAGGTTCAGGACTGGTAAATTTAAAGTATTTATTGAATAATAGCTCTACCTGTGCACATGGTAGGTTCTAAACTAGTATTAGTACTCAGAAAAGTACTCTTAAAATCCTTGGGAATAGTTATATGAAAATGTCAGCTCTAGTGCTTAGTGGTAGTTCAGAAAGCATTATTTTAAAAATTAGCAAAGAATAGAGAACAAGAGAGAATATACTGCTGTGTCACTGCATAAAACCACAGGAGCATTAAAGAACTAAAAATAATGAATGTAGAAGATGAACAAATATGACTGCAAGTATAAAATTTAATCTATTTCATTCAGAAAATGGATACATTAAATAAACTTGAGATTCTTCTGCTTGGAAAAGTAATCAAGAGGA
The DNA here is from genome assembly GCF_000703405.1 of Apaloderma vittatum. Lineage (NCBI taxonomy): Eukaryota > Metazoa > Chordata > Aves > Trogoniformes > Trogonidae > Apaloderma > Apaloderma vittatum. Next base: position 37,467 of record NW_009705158.1, read on the forward strand.
CTATTATAAAATTCATATCCTGAACCTTGAATAGAAGATTAATAGGGACCAATTTTTTCAGTATTTCTTATAATGTAAAAACTAGGAAGCATCCAATGACGTTATGGCATACAAGACTTAGAACTAATAAAAAGGAAATAATATTTGAATACATTTTAGATTCATTATCATATGGGCCTTGGATACCAACAGTATACCCAGGACAATATAACAATTAGAGAAACCTGTAGGAGAAATATTCACTACAGATTATTTAACAGAGGGTAGGAGAGCATATCTCTAATAGTTAAAATGTAGTGGACAAAACCCAGACTTCTTATTATTCCTATCCCTACCATTCCTCTTAAGGCTTAATTTCTTTACCATTTCTCATATTTTGTGGTTATCTGTTTGGAATGTTACTCTACCCATTATATTCCATCAGCATTTTGGAGTCCCTTTGTTTTTTACATACTAGACTTACAATAATTAATCTAACCTCTGTAATTAAACAGTCCTCTTGGCTGCACCATCTCCTCCTGTGCTGCAGGCACCAGTCAGCTCAGTGGTACTCCCAATATTTCCAGTCAATCCCCAAACCTGCAGTCTGACTGTCCCCCAGCTGCCTTGTACCTTTGCCAGTTAGACTGTAACTGGTGACCACTTTAACAGGAATATTGAAATTTCTTTTGATAAAGCTATGGTAAACCAGTTTTCAGATCATATTTCAGGGTACTCGTTAATACCTTTTTTTTGTAATTAAAAACTCTTCAAATCCCATGAAAACTAGTGAATTATTTGCAATGTTCATTTTTTTAAAAGAGTCTGCTTGTGCTCCAAATAAGTTATATTGGTGTCTCTAACCACTTTTCTTTTTTTGACAGTTCTCTGCCACTCTTCCTCCCTTAGCAGGACAGGAGGGGAAAATAAGATGAAAAACTTGTAGAGTGGGATTAATACAGGGAGATAACTCACCAACTGCCATTATAGGCAGACTCAGCTTGGAAAAAAAATACATTTAAACTATTGACAGTTACAATAGATTTGGTTATTGAGAAGCATGCTGGCTCACATTCATTTTTTCCATCCACCAACATCCCCAAGTCCTTCTCTGTGGGGCTGCTCTCAATCCATTCGTCCCTAGCCTGTGTTCGTGCTTGGGATTGCCCTAGTCCAGTTGCAGGACCTCACACTTAGCTTTGTTGAAGCTCATGAGGTTCACCTGGGCCTCCCTCTCTAGCCTGTCCAGGTGCCTCTGGGTGACATCCCTTCCCTCCACTGTGTCAAGGAAGGATGAAACCTTAAGTCACAGAGGTACTGTAAGTTTATTTTGACTGTTAAAACATTATTTGAGTAAGGAGTAAATTAGATTTATATCTAGGATTGTTTTTTCTTTTGCCAGTAATCAGGTTTCAAGTACATTTTTCAACTCTAAATTATATTTTTTCAAGCATGTATAAAGGGTGAAAGGGCCATTACGGAAGATCTGTACCATGTAAGTCCTCAAAATGGGGCAAACGTATCAAAATGTGAATTATAAAGGCTTGGCAGTGACCCAAACTGTAGCACTATTGGAGAGAAATTTTTGCATTATAATGATGAGCAAAATATGCAGAATTTTATATCACACTGTTAATTTCATATGCAGAGGAAGAAGCCTGGACAAGGTGTTTATGGCACAGGGGCATCGCATGGGTGTTCTTGGATCATCAAATTCCTCCATAAGTCAGTGAGCTGACATTCCTTTCCTCCTCAACCTCAGATCAGTTAGGAAACACGATCTTTTATGTCACTGTTTTTATCACCTCTCATCCTCAGTTTGGGTGTTGTTTGTATTGTTTTCTCTTTGTGCTGAAGCAGTCGAACTGCATTTTACTGACGAGTCAGAATAATCAATTAAACCCTAGGCAGATCTTTCTAGATTATTACTTTAGGTACCAAACCTGCACACTGTAATGCCTGAACTATTCTGCCAGCAGTTTAGATATCTTCAGTGGTAGTGCTGCAGGCAAGAGATATTTCAACTTCTGAAGCAAGTATAGTACAACTAAAACTACCAGGAGTAGCAGCTTTCACTTTTCCAGTGATTAGCTTTCACTCCTTGGCTTCTTTCATTCCTACTCCCATAACTAGTGGTCAGTGCAAGGAACCATGGACAGGCACTCTTTGCACACACCAGGACTCCGGCAGTTCTCTTCCTGGGGTGGCATTTTACACCTTTGAAATAATAATGCAAAAGTGACACTGGTATTCACTGGAGTCACTTCAAGCTAACCTGTACCAAGTCACAACATTTTATTTTCTTGGGGTTTCCTCTAAATCAGCTGTCCTCCCTGACACGTTGTGATCTGCGAAGCCTGTCCCATTCTCAGTGTCTGGAGTATGTGACCTAAAAGATTTTGCTGGGAATTGCACTACAGTCGTTTCGTTGAAATGGGACCTCTAGGCTAGTCTCTTAAACTACCAAAACACTGTGCTATCTGCCATAAAGTGTTTTCTTTTCTCCTTGCATTTATCCTGTTCTCCTTATACTATTTTTTAACCCCCCACTGTCCTCTAATGGCAGTAATATAAACTCAGACTCCTTCTAGAAACTTCCATAGAGGGGATGGGTGTGACAGAAGCAGATCTGCTCTATAAGAGCTTGTGAATAGTGTAAAAAAAGTTATTTGGTAGTTTATTGTATAATTACATTGGTTTAGTCTAATGGGGGATTTATAGAAAACAAAGTGAGAGAACAGAAGGGCTACAAATAACATACCATCTGCAGACACTTCAGGGTTATTAACAAAAGATGATACCATCAGGAAAAGCCTGAATTTCAAAAGAGCAAAGGACAGTAACAACACAAGTAGAGCCTTGCTTCATGATCTCAAGGCTTCCTTGACCATCTTCACTTATAAGCCTTAAGTATAAAGCCTTACGTATAATGACCACATACTTAAGAGCTCTTT
>NW_009705158.1:40430-88835 GCF_000703405.1 Apaloderma vittatum
TGTGGTGTCCCCACTGTTAACTAGCACATTTATTTATTGGTTTCCTGGGTATTCCACTGGAGACAAACATCCAGAAGAAGTAGCTTTAGTCGTCGGCTCTGTTCAGACTGAATTTTTAATTGTTTGCTGGTCTAAATGTGAGAATATTCACTTTTTTTTTTTTGTCCTTGCTGACTGATAGATCAGGAGTGTTACAGAAATACGAGTTCCACAGTTAATCTTGTTCCGCAGTCATACCCTTGCAGCAATACCGATTTTCAGGCTAAGAACTGGTTAATTCACCTACACATGTACAGGAGGGTACAGGGAACAAAACCAGTTCAAGGACTGGTGAAATAATTTTCTCTATTTGAGTAAGAAACACGTTGAAGACATAATAGATGTCCTGAACAAATGCAGTTTCTGATTTCAAGGGTTTTTGCCGTTTTTACCTTTCTATTAATTAACAGTCTTTAAATCATCATTTTTTCCCTCATTTAACAATATCTGCTGATACATTGATTCACAGTGCATCAATCAATTACAGGTAATTGTACCTTTTAGGAAAATGATCAGTGAATGAGTTGAGTGGCACTCATTGGCTGCATTTGCTGACAAAAAAAAAGTAAAAAATATATTGAATTCTACATTGAGCCACATGGACCACCAAACTCAAAGTATTCAAGATCTTGAATATGTTATTGTTTTAAGACTTAACAGATCAACTAGCATCAATGAAGTCTGAAGGAATCTGAGTTTCAGACTTTGGATCATTTCCATGGTGCTCATGACTGTTTCATCTATAACAATAGATCACAGAACGTCATTGAAGAAACATGCCTCTCTCTAAAGATGTTCTCCCACAACTATGTGGTGACTCTAGGAGGGAGGACAAGCACATTTCAGCTGAAGGTAACTTTCTCTGAGAGCTATCTTTCAATAAATAGGAAGAAAATGCATGAAACTTCTAAACTGGCACCAACCAATCTTTTCTAGAAAATGGGCTGAATGTTCCATTGTGTATATTTAACCTTTTAAGACAGAGAATTAAACCGATTAAATATAGAAATGCTCTTCAGCAGGTATCCAATTACATTACCAGAACCAAAGGTCAGTTTGTGTCATAGACTGGGTGCAGTCAGTGAAGTAATTTGGAAGGATCTTTGCCAGCTGTTTCACCAAAACTGCTGCTGAAATCAGAGACAAGTTAGGTCAGGTGTCTCATAGTCTTTCCCATCAAGTTTGAAGTATCTCCAAGGACAAAGTTTCCACAACCTCTCCAAGCAACCTGTTCTAATGTTTGATCAATCTTTCTGTGAGCTTTATATACCTGTATATCTAATATGAACTTCCTGTTCCAGCTTGCACCCATTACCTCTTGTCCCACCACTGTGCACATCCAAGAGGAATCCACCTCCATCTTCTCTACACCTTTCCATTTGGTAGGTGAAGAAACATTATGATCTCTCTAAGACTGTATCTCAAGATCAGGCAAAGCTGGTTCCCTCAGCCTCTCCTTGTATGTCATCTGCGTCAGGCAGTGAGTCTGACTGGCTTGCAGTTCCTCAGATGGTCATTTTTGCCTCTGAAACTTCAAGTCATAAGGAATCTCCCCTTGTGGCCACCACCTTTCGAAGATGATAGCAAGAGGCCTCACAACGGCATGAGCAAGCATATAGCCCTCTGGCAGGTGTTTCCTCCCCGCATCTGGCCTGTTGCTAGGCAGATTTCAGGGAATCTGCAACCTGGGCTAGTCCGGACTTGTCTGTGGAACCTGAGCCGGTCAGGACTCGGTTACACCCAGAAAGTTGGCCAGCAGCCAACGAGAAGCCGAGATGGCTATGATTGACCACAGTCCTCATTGACTAGCCGAAAACGGGGCTCTTGCAGCTGCCATGTTGGAGTTACCTCGTAGCAGTGGGACTGCCAAGGTTTGTAAAGTCTCCCCCTTGCTCTAGGGGACCCCTAGGCAAGGTCTAACAGGCAAGAACAGGAACCCCCACCTGGTAAAGGTACCCCCTGGCAAGGTTGAAAAGGCAAGAACGGGAATCCCTGCCTTTTTAAGGTACCTTAGTGAGGACAATCAGACAACAATGGGAACCCCTGGCTTGATTGAGGTGAATGTATGATAATCTGGATTATCATTCTTTCGCCAAGGGCTAGTGCTTGAGCTTGATCTTTTCCTCAACCGATACTGAACCTTTAAATTTGCAGGAGCTTATATTCCGTAAATAAATTTAATTTAACTAAACGCGTGAATTTATTTTTTGGATATGGGCGTGCTACTCACCTCCTTCTTTACAAGCCCCTAAAAACGTTAGTTGGATTTACACAAAGAAAACATTTATGCAGTTTTGACATTCCTCACATCTCTCTGAGATGTGATTCATTAATCAAATCACAGTTTCACATATCCTGGCATAAATGACAGTAAGAACAGCTAACACTTCAATTTAAAAAAAAAATCTCTTGGTTTTTTGATCTCTTTGGACTTAAGGCTTCTTGACATCCTTTTAGATGTCAGAATGGATTTTTTGCTTTACAATAATCTGTGGAATTAATATGTTTAGATTTCTATACAATAGGAAGTGACTGTAGGAAATTATACAATGTTTGGAATTGTCAGTTTGCTGAACTAATTTTCAGTAGCAGCAAAAATTTATACATAAGTAAAAAATAAATCAACGGCAACATTTTCCTCATTTACCACATTGACATTACTGAGATTTGCAGGACTAATCCAACACATTAAAAGTTATTTTTGTTTTTTTTCACACTGATGAATTTACCGCTCTCTAATTTCTATGCAGTAGAACATATCACAGATTTCACCAGACAGAAACAGACCAGACACACACACACCTACAGGGTAGGTTCATGGATGAAAGAATTTATCTAGTATTTTATATTACTTACCTAAATTTTCTGATGGAATAAAGACTGGTCTGCCTCTTAGTCCCTTGCGTGTCCTTTTTGCTAAAGGGAACGTAGTTTTGCAGGTTTTGGTACAGCACTGTGGAGTTCATAGTTGATTTAATATAGTAGCTGAAGTTCAACTACCTAATGGCTTTCTAAATATATATTTAATTTGGAGAATTACTTTGATTTTTTAGACACTCCTAGATGTTATTTTACACTCTTCACAACTATAGCAATATTTTTAATGAGATTATCAGCTATATGATTTCTTCCAGCCTTTTTCATAAGTTAGAGTTCATTTATTCAAATATTCAGCTTTATTACTGTGCTACTGTGTGACTAGATTTTGGGGGGCACAAAACATTTTCAGGATAGATTTTTGAGACAATTTAAATACTTTTTTTTTGGTATTCAAGGAATTTGGAAATATTTTAAGCTGAAGTTAGCCATAAGTAAATACTAACTCCTATTCCCTGTGGATGAGTCCTTTTATGGACTATGCCTGGAGCAGACTGGCATTTCATGAATGATGATTGTCTGTTTGATTTGAGCACTTTTATGTTACTGACATACGTCAAATAAAATCAGAGGCCCTTCTATGTTTACAGCTATTCTTGGCCAAAAAAACCACTTTCCACATTTCCTATTTGCAGTTCTCCATCCTCCTGCACTTTCTTGATAGTATAGGACTTTATCTTTTTTCATATTCTGATTATTTTTTGGAATCCAGTGCTGTAAGTACAGTGTCATATAATGACTGAGTTACCCCTTGGATGCTCAAAAGTAACTCTATTTTATGAATTCCACCTAATTTCTTCAGGTAACATGATTTCTTGCCAAATAAGGGCTTCCCTCATTTCAGTTTTTATTTTTCCTTCATGCTGGCCTTACTCAATACTTTGTTAGCAGCATACATACAGTGAGTTATCTATTTTCATCAAACATCTGCCCTGATGTGTTTTCATCTAAGAAAAGTGAAATTTTTGTATTTTTATCCTTCCAAACCCAAACACTGCAGGTCCTGTTTTTCTTTTAGGCTGAATATGTTTAAATGAATATTGAATACTTGTTTAAGTATTATTCCCATTTTGGCTAAATTATTCACAAGCCAGTCATATTTAACGTGTCGGAATTATCAACATTTTCAGCTTTTGTAACATTAGATATAATACTGTGAATACTAGATCTGATATATCAGATTATATTTAACTAACTCTATGATGAACATATTTATGAGTATGTCTATTCCTGTCTCCCCCTGACAGTTTCATGATATTATTAAAACACAGTATCTGTGATTCATCTGTTTCACTGATGTACTTGTAATTCAACTGAAGATGTATATGGGCTACTCCATTTTTCATTTTTTTGTTTTCATTTTTGTAAATTACTCAGTTGTTCTTCTGTAAAAATTTTTCATCCAGAAGCAAGTTCAATAACAAATCTTGCCTTTGTTTACTCAAGCACTGCTGAATTTGCAGTACTTCAAAATTATAATTCTTATTGTCAGTACATATAGGTATGATGCCTTGTGGCTCCTTCCTTTTACTTCACCGGAAGTGTAAGATCAAGTCAGCATGGACTTTATCGTATTTCTAAACTTACTGGTTTATGAATCAAAGGGCCATCTTTATTTTACAAGAATAATTGTTCAGCTATCTAGACATAGAAACCTGCAAAAGTACCCATGAAAAGCAGGACACAGTCCTCAAAAGGAGCATTTAGAAGTCTTACACCTTGACATTCGCAGTAGAGATGAATTCCTAGTTGATTGCATAGAAATAAATGGGAATTACCCCTTAATGGATGCTCCAAAAGAACACAAAAAGCACCACACAGCCCCCGGATTCACTGGGAATGATCATAGTACAAAGAAATTATGTTTATGTTCCTTTGGCAAAGCAATCTGTAAGTTATGGAGACCAAGTTGAGTCTCCTTTCTAATTAGGTCTGCTACGTGACAATTCATTTAAGCATCAAGATAAAAACTGTGCAACCAAGGAGGATAAAGATGCTTAGGACGAAGACAGGAGGAAACATGATGCCAGGAAGAGCTGATATTTCCTGGAAGAATTGACTTTATTCTGCATAGTTTCCCACAAAAATACGGCTCCTTGTTGCCCTTACGAGAAGGCTAGGCATGTGCAAAGCAGTTTACTTGGTCTCTCTCAGGTTGTGGTCTTTGAGACCCATGCAGACATGGGCAAAGAGCAGATTGTAAGCCAGGTAAACTTTTCTGTCGAGCTTTCATCCTTCTCTTGATATCCTGTGTGCTATGGGATATCATTGTCACAGCGCAGCCACCATGTTTTCTAAATCAGGGACATTTTAATTCAGCAGCCCTGCATTTAGTCCATTACAAAACCAACTTACTCACACGTTGCATAAGAAAGAAAAGGGTGAAATGGTCATTTGAATCTGGTGTTTTCCATTTCAAGTGCACCACTTTATCAGGCTTAATTTTGGAAGGGAAATCATGCCTAAAATTTCAGAGGGAACACTCTAGTTTTACCAACTGAAGCAACAAGTTTGGATCTCTGCATTAATTAGGAGATTGTATTAAACTAGTTATTAGCTTCAAAAATCTATAGAAAACCACCTTTTGAACAAACTGAGAATGTTTATGTATATGTTTAGTTTTTCTAAAATGTACATGTATGGCAAATGAAACTGATAAGATTGTGGGGGTTACGTTTTGGGGAGTCGGGTGTTGTTTATAGTGTTCCATGACAACTGCTGACAACATGGATGAGAGTTACATTTTTTCACTTTGCTTTACAGATATGTGATCTGCCAGCCCTGTTCTATTTTGTATTATAATGGCTCTTATAAAAGGTATCTTACAAGGTGTCCCTTTTAGGAAACATTTTGAAATGTTTGAAATGAATTTTGGTGGTAAAAAGAAGGAGCAATATGATTATTAACCTTGAAAAACATGGAATCTTAATTACCAGATAAAACTTTCTTTTACTGTTTTCATTTCCTAGTGCACAATTTCTTCCTGCCTGTTTAACTGTGAAAGAAAACCGCTGAGGTAAATTAAAATACGTATTATTTTCATATCCTCATTCTGGAATTAACTGCACATGGAGATTTTAAAAAATCATTCAACTTTTGGTGTAAGCACACATCTACTTAAATAATTTTAAAACAACACAGAATAGTACATGACTAATGTTGAGGGTATTTTGAAATTACATGCCTTACAGTGTAATTAATTATAATTGGCTTCTATGGTCTATGGTTCTTGACATATTTAGGTACAACCATGTATAGGTTGATACTCCCACTTAATCAGCTATTTCTTCTTACTGCTTTTTCTTCCCTTCTTTTAGGGAGGATAGAGAGGGGAGGAGTGCATAATTATTATCCTTATAGCTAGTAAATGTTTTTCTTCCTCTAGTCCTCTAACTGCTTCAGGGCTGCTCTAAAGAACTTTCAAGCAATACCTCCTTAGTTGTCTTCCCTCTCTCCTCCCTTCCTTTCTGAAAAAAACCTTTTGCTACTGCAAATGTGTTCCTCCCATTTTATTTTTTTTTTAGTAACTTGCTTTCCTGACAAACACCACTTTTGGCCAAAACTTGTAACGTAATTATTTCTCACTTGTATTAATGCAACATTGATCATAGGATGCTGATGTTCAAGCCAAGTATTTTCCTCTATCAGGCTCTTTCCAAACTTTGCAGGACTATTTTCCAGACACAACAGAAATATATTAGCCACGTTTTTCTTTTATTCTTTTTTTTTTTCCTTGAGGGGACAAAAGTTTTAAATTAACCACCAAACAGAAAAGCCCATAGGAGCTAGGCATATATTACTAATCTACTGATTTCTGAGAATTGCATTTTGTAGGCAATTTGTTGAGAGACCTTTGAGAATTTTGTTATTTATAAGAATGTTACAGTTCATTTATATTTTATGCAGACATAAAAAATCTAATTCCCAGTTGCCAAAAAGGAAAAAATATAAACCAAACAACTCACCCACTCCCACTCCTCTAGGCAACTTATAGTAATAGTATCTTGTGTATTCCTTAATTTTAATAGAAAACTATTGAAAACTGTTTGTTTTGTAACTTAAGAGAAGATGTTCTAACCCTAATGAATTAAAACATAGCAGTTTATTAATTTTTCTTGGGTGACAGGTTTCATTCATTGTTTTGTGTTTGGTTTGAGGTTCTTTTCACGCATTAGTTTATAAAATAGGCTGCTACCAAAATTCTGGACTTTTCTCATATATAATGTAGATGCATATAGATACTCGTAATATCTATATATAAATGAGAATTCTTTCTTTTAAATGGAAGAGTAGTAAATAATCATAGGTCAAACAGTGTCTGTAGATCAAAATGGTCAATTAAATCAGTGCAATAGGTCTGGCTGGGATGGAGTTGACTTCCTTCACAGGAGTCCCTGTGCCGCTGTGCTTTGCATTTAGGTCTAAAGCACTGTTGATAACACATGAATGTCTTGTCAATCACCAAATAGTCCCCTCACAGCCTCAAGACCTTCTCTGTTTCTCTCTTTGACTTCCCAGCAAGTCAGCCACAAGTAGGCTAGGAGTTCACAGAATCGTTGAATCATGGAATCGTTTGGTTCAGAAAGGACCTTAAAGATCATCTAGTTCCAATCTCACTGCCATGGGCAGGGACTCCACTCCCTCCAAGGAGTGGGTCTGCAAATTGGTAGAAAAATACTCTGACCTCTGTGTGTTTCAATTTCCTTAATGTAAGTCCTGCTCAATTCTCAAACAGGACATAGAAAAGGCGCTTCCAAAACTGTTTGAAAAATATCGCATAAACAGGTTGTTTGTTTTCTTCCATTTGTTTCTCTCACTTCTTTAGTTAGTGGGCATTTTCAGTTTTTCTTGGGAAAATGAATAAATATCAATTTCCTAACTTTATCTATTATAATGAGTAATTCTATCCCTCACATGCTTGACCTCACTAAGAAAGATCTTTTTCCTCTATTGAGCATTTATCACTTCAGAAAGCATTACAAAATTATCTATTCAAATGACAGAACCCAGAAGCATTTTGTAGATCTTCATAATGCAAGCTATCAAGTAGTTTAGGTATGAAATATTATTCTTCCACCGGATGCCAAGGAATTAACTTGAGTGCAAGGTAAACAACAGTGACAAAACCAGGAATAGTGGTTTTATTTTCTTCTAGAACCTGAAAAAATACACAAGTTATTATCACTTTTGAGGATTATCAGCACAGATTGAAATTATATGGTCCCATAATTCCAGCTGCAAGCTACCAGAAATTTTACAAGGGTGAGCAGAGCCAATGTGGGTCTTAACAATCAGTCTCAGTAAAGACCTGACTGGAGTTTAGCTGGCCTGGTTGCCATGTAGGTCAGGTATTCTTTCAGCTGATTTCTCTTTTTTACTGTTTTGTCATACAAGAGATGAAATTTATCTTAAGGGCATGAAACTAAATCCCAGCGTAGCTGATCTGCAGTGACATGGTGAGGCGGTTGCCAGTGTGGGTTAAAAAAAAAAATCTCCTCTTTTGTCAGTTTGAACACAGCAATAGGTATCACAGTTCCAAATGATCTTTTTTTTTCAGCCAATATCTCATTCCTGAGCAAGATCAATCTGATACGAGCTGTGTTCCTGTATAACATTGTATTGAATTTTTTTCTGGTGTTGATGATGGACCTCTTTTATTTGCTTTTTTAAAAAGCACTTTAAAACATTTCAAGAAGATTAGCAAAATATTTCAGCCCTATTAATTTTGTACAAAATTGTTTAAGGTAAATATGTACGGTTGGATAGTGTTTATAAAGGTAGTAAATTGCTGAGTTTTAACATTGTCCTTGACTGCACAATGCAATAAACCTTGAAACTGGCAATTTGAAAGGGAAAAGGCCATGAAATTCTATGAAATTTTAGAACTATATAGAATTACTATATAATATACTGTATAATAACTATATAGAATTTATAATAGTGAAGATATCACTGTAGTCATTGTTGTTTTCAAAGTCTTGTTCTAATTTCTACAGTTGAGTGAAGCTGCCTGTTAAATTTGAAGGAAGCTTTTCTAATTCCACTGAAGGACTTGAAGCCCAACTAGACTTTTCCTTTAAAAAAAAAGAAAACATAGAAAACATTCTTTTTAGTCTGAATAAACTGAAGTTTAATACATCACCTCTGGCAGAGAACTGCTACCTGCTTGATCCCCATTAGCATGACTTGGTGTAGAAGATGTACTTCAGGTCACACTGGCACAGTAGCAAAACATCAATCATGTATTTCCCCTCTGTGGTCTCAATACACACTTGATATCCTCAGAAATGTGAGATGGAGACCCTCTATTTCACATGAATATCCAAAACTGAACCTTCTGAAATGATGAGACACAAGGAAAGAGAACAAAATCATGTGTAGTTGTCTAAGTCCTTCTGCTCACAATCTCTATTGGTGAAATTCCTGCTTTTCCAGATGTTAAGTATGTGCCTAATGGAAAAAGGAAAGCAAGATAGGTTTTTTTTCAATTAGCTGCTGGGAAAGAAGAATTCAGCAACGCCAGCTGTTTTGATCTGAGCACTGGTAGAAATCATGACATTCAGAGGTGTTTTGATGAGACTTTACAGTAGACTAGAAGTCACACTGGCTTGCTGTAAGTGCTAATATAATCAATGACCATTTCTCATTTTGATATATCCATCACACTATTATTACTTTTCAACTTAAACTAAGATTCTATAGGAATTATTTCTCTTCTAGTTTTACAGTTCAGTTGAAATAAGATACACAGTTCATAGTTCACCAATGACCTGTGCAGGAAAGAACAGAAAATCCCCTAAAAAGATTTAAAGTGTGGAATATGTAACTTACATCAGGATTTGGGCTCTGCATTAGAAATGTCTGGCTCAGAAGAAAGCAAGATACGTGGCTTTGCAGTGGTGAAGTCATAAGGCAGCTGCAGCTGTAGTGTTATTGTAGTGACTGTATAGTGGCTAGAGTGCTGCACAAATATAAAAATATACAATATTTATACTGTGTATCTATATAAGTACATACATAAACTAGAAATATTTCAGCCAAAGAAATGGGTGTGTTATACTGAAGCAGAGGCAGCTTTTTGATTATTAATTGTGTGCTTATTTTCCTTTCATTTATTTATCACATATTTTCTTTGAACATTTCTGTATATTCAGTATTAGAAGTGTTTTCTGTGCGTCCATTCCACTCCACATTCTGTAGAGACCAAGGTTAGATGCCATGTTTACTTCACCAATCCACTACTACAAGTGTGATCGTAAACACCGAGTGTGAATTGCACCCTCTCAAAGCACAATGCCTACGTGAACTTTGCCATCATGTCTTACTGGTCCTACCATGACTATTTCATGGCTAAGCTGACACACATTTTTTAAACATTTGCAAAGTCTACAGATTTAATTTTTTTTTCCAGAGAAGACAAAGAAAAACATGAAAGGGTGAAAAAAGAGAGACAGCTTTGACAATAATGCATGCACGTGTAAATCAAGTATTTCCTATGGAGAGAATGTCTTACATGGCTGTGGTAATTTTCCCTATAACTAAGAGTAGAAGGACACATTATAAATCAAAATGAGGATGATCTGGAGGGGAAGAGAATCTGTTCAGCTGAAGCTTATGTGGAACAGATAACATGGTGATTTGGAAACTAAGTAGAAGAAAGATAAACGTGGACTAAGACTACTGATGTAGGAACAACAGGAAAAAATAAATTCTTCTGATTTTAACCATTTGTAATGAGTTATTTCTTAAATCACACTCAACATAGTAACATAGGTGTTTGATTTTTAAAATACTGAAGAACTTGCTATATATTTTTACCAAGATTATCTTGGCACGATTGTAAAAACTCAATTTAAGAGAACAGTATGAAGTGAAATTTACCATTTGCTTTGACATTGTAGTGCCTTTTTTTGTAACCTTACACCTTTCCCTTATCTAAAACAGATCCCTTACCTTCCTTCTAATTTTCCTTCTTTATCTGTGTGTTTAGCTTTAAAAGGGATGAAGCGACACAGTTTAAAGCAGAATTGGGGTCAAACTATTGCCAAAGGAAAACTTTCAGCAAAGAAAACATTTTAAAAACATTTTAAAACATTTTGATATTTGTTAATGAAAAAACATATCAAATATCCCACGATTTCCCTGAATCAGACAGGTTTTCCATAGAAACACTGCAGAAGTGAAGTGGATTGTTGCAGGACTCTGGTATCTTCTCATTTGGGACTCTGAAGCAGCCATGGTGGTAAGCTTTGTAGACTTGTGGTCATGAATAAATGGGTCAGACTTTGAGTTTGACTTGGAGTTAGATTTGATATGAGGTCCATGACATAATAGGTCTAGCAGGAGAACATAAATCCCAGTGTTTCTGGAGCCCTCTGGAGAACCCAATATCTAAATGCTCTGGAAATGTCAAGGTTTTGCAGTGCTCACTATAAAGAAATGTAGGCAATATATTACGCCAACACAATAGATAAAACATTGCTCCTCACTTAGAGGGACCTGTGTTCTGTCTTTCAAAATGGTTTCACAGCTTTAATTGTTTGCGTGATCTCAGTGTCTTCACTGTAGGAGGTGAAAGTGGCCAAAAAATTAAGGTTGAGGGTTTTTTTTTTCAATTTTCTTTGTTTTATGTTTGGATTTACAAAACAAACCCCTCTAGTAAAGGCTTATTACTTAAACTCCCTTTTCGTAGTGCTGTTAACTAACAGCAAACCAGGGAAAATGAAGGGACTTTTCCGTCCTTCAGTGAGTGCACGAAGGGAATCTGCATAAACACCGGTTAGACTTGTTGTGACAGTCCCTGCTAATTAATGTCTCCGCAGAACAGGGATCAACAGGTTGTACACTTCAGAAATAATCACATCTGTGTACGTTTCAATTTCTAGGAGAACACATGGAAATTAATGCTCCTCATATGCATGAGAAGCTGACTAGAACAGCAGAGTGTGTACTTATAAACAACTTTTTCTTGAAAAGACTTATAGCCATGTTCATGGACCATATTGTCACCTAAGAACCATCTGTAGACAATACTGATAGAGAGAAATTGTTTTCCAGTTCAAATTCTTTTCTATAGAGCATGTTTATATTATTTTTTCCTGTAATTGTTTCCAACTGCATTTAATTAGCACTGGTAAATTATCACTTTGGAGCTTAAGTACTTAAAAGCCAACATGGTTCAGTGGGAACTATTTGTTCTCTACAGTAGATAATTGAACACAACCTTCAAGAAAATAAAAATTATGGTGTTCATTTGGTATGTTGTGCACTGATTTTATGATTAAAAGGATGGATATTTCTAGCATCTAATTTCAGACAGTTTACCTTGTAAACCCACAGAGCTGATAGGGCTTCTGTGATTCCTGCAGCAGTGCAAATGCTTTTCAGCCTTCAGTGTAACACCTGCGCTGAACCATAGCTTATCTGTCTTTCTGAAAGCTGAAAATCCTGCTCCGCTGTTACTCCATGCCATGTGCTTTATAACTGATTTTTATACTCTCTGAGTATAGCCTTTAAATTTCTTCAGCTGTTATAACTAGGTGACAGAGATCAGTCACATTTTAGGAAATGCTGTTTTTAACACTTACAATGGCAACAGGACCATTTTGTCCTCCATGAAATGCAACAAATTTAGTGGCATAATCCTTCCTTTTTTTTTTTCAGATTTTCCTCTAGCTGTTACTCCAACAGCTACTCTAACTTCTAATCTTTCTATTAACTGCTTGTACCGTTCTGCGTTGTGTCATTTGAAGGGTTTGATTCCTACTCTTTCTTAATTCTCATTGTTCTGTTCACTGCCTTGCATGGATAAGATTGGAAGGTTTAGAATTTTTCTTAAGGAAACAGAATTGTACTTAGAGGAACAGTTGAATGAAAGCCAGATATTTTGTGTGTAATTCAGTAAATGTTTGCCACATCTGATTTACTTCAGGAAGATTATTTCCATGGAGGCTGGAAATGTGCTAACTCCCGGAGGAGGAACACACAAAACATCATTTGCAAATCAAAATCTTCTGCAAATGTAAACAGAAATCATCTATCCTGTTTATGGAGCAAAACCAATTAAAGAATTTCAACTAATCTCCCTAGAAGCTCAGTCCTTTCTCAAAAAGTGTCTAAAATGGTCACTGGCAGTTGGACACTAGGTATGCACTTTTTGGAGACTCATTTTGTGCACATCCCTTGCTCCCAATGGCAAGATAAGCTGGATGTGTTGTTCTGTGACTTTTCTTTATTTCTTTTTTTTTTTGGTACAACTGCTCATTACTCTGTGAAACAGTATTAAATAAAAAGATTTTTAATGCATCAAAGCATGCTAATCAGACCTGCTTTATTACATTTCTGCAGAGTGAGTGTGCTAATGATTGCATAATGTGTTTGCACTGCAATGTGATTTCACTTCAGTTTGTTGAAGAGCTTAATTGTGTGCAGCTGTATGGGTTTTCATCCTGGACAGATGATATTTCATGTGTCTCTGCTAATCCAGTGTCCGGGAGGGACCTACAGTGTATTTTAAATTGTTTACTTCAGTTTAGTTCTGAAAAGGGACTGTGCCATCATCAGCCACTGTTACACCTGATGAATTGGTGCTGAGATTTTACTTTGTGTGCCAGCTAAATGTTGGATGAGTGTAAGCCAATGTCAGGACTGTGAAACATTTATTATGCATATTAATTGAGAGTGCATTATTAATAGCATTTCATGTTCATAGAGGTTCCACCGTAATCCACTTTAAAATTCTGTGATGTTCATTATCGTCAGGGCACTGAAGGGAAACTAAGAGGCACTGGAGAAGACTGCTTAAAATTATGCAACAAAATCTGAAACTATATGTAGGTAACCTGAATTCAGATTCCTGCTTCAAACAGAAAACATATTTCAAAAGTCTAGAAAGTTCTAAGATTAAGCTTGTTTTTAAATTGAGTTGTTAATCTCATAACACAGGAGGGTATTTTCACATTCTGTTATTGTTATCCTATGTTAACTGGGATAACAAGGATCTCCAGCTTTTTTATTTCCATGAGTTTTCTGTCAGCATGTCTCTAAATTGATTGTCTCTGAAGTCAAAGTCCAGAGATGAGCTCAGAAAAAACCACTTTTTAGATGCGAGGCACACAGAAGGACATACCTTTTGTCAAAATGTCATCCTGATAAGACCTTGAGAACATCTGTCCATCTCCAGCTGGCTTGATTATTCTGGTTTGTAGCTCATATCAGCAGTAGATAAACTTGCACTTTTTGTAACGCTGGGAGACCAGAGGGTAGGAGAAACCTCTGAAGCTATTAATAATCGGATTTAAATATGGAGATAGTCAAAGAGATTGGACCAGCTAGGGGATGAGAAAAGCCGTTGGTTGGTTATGCCGACAAACTAACACAGAAAGTAAGAAATATTGAGAACAAAAGCCCCTTGGGGTAAGGAGTGGTGGAATTAAGACATCAATAGGCCTGTGAAACCATTGAGATGCTTATACTTGAGGTGGAAACACTGTGGCAAAATATTGGATCCAGCAGTCAGGGTTTGATGGATTTATAGGTGGGACACGACTATCTCGGACAAGTGTTTTCTGGGTCCGTGCTGCTGGTCAAAGCAGGACCGCAGGAGTAGGATCTTGGTTGGTGTGTCATAGAATATAAATTGCCATCCCACTTGCTGTCTAATTTTTAGACTTTGTGTCACTAAGTGGTGTGGCCTGGTCTTGTTTCCACCCACACAAAGTACTCTCTGATGCCAAAAAAATGAGTAAAGTGAGGTGCATTGTGAGAACAGAAATCATTCTTGTTGCTCTGGGGCTATTACAATTGTGTTGACATGTACATCAAGTAACAGGGATGGAGAGATTTCTGTTTCAGTGTGAGTGTTTAATATCAATTATATTCTTGAGGAACTGGACACATTGAAAGTGATGTGTAAAGAGTGCATCAACTCCTTTTGTGTCACTCATTCTGATTTTAAAAACAGCATTAAATCGCTTCTGAAATCTGCACAGAACTGGAAGTTTTCCCTATTTCAGTCTGAATGTGAATTTGTCATTCTGTGGTGGCCTGTTCTGAAGCTCGTTCTGAAATAAATAGATATCCATCCATTAACCTCAATCAGATTTGTTTCTGACCCGCATCTCGCCTCCGGAAAAACTCTTCTTTAAGATTCTGCATTTAAATGCAACAATCAGTACATGATTTTTATTCTTTGAGCATAACTATTGAGATGTAAATGAGAACTGTCTGTATCTACCTGTGTGTCTGACTCTCTTTTTTGCATATTCTAACTCATTAGGTTAAAAATAAATGACAGTATTCTATTTGCTTCAGCAGGTTGGGCAAATTAATTCACCTATTCTATTAACACTTACTGGTAAATCATGTCGATTTGCGTTTCATTTGCATAGTAAAATACTCAAGTAGCTTTGAGCTACTAATGATCACTCTTGAAAGGGGATGAAACTCTGGTCAGTACAGTGTTTTCTTTCTTGCTGACAGTTCAAGTGTCACGAGCATGCACTAATATTTATTGAAATTCAGCTTTGCTGTTCAAGAAAGGAGTGGAAGACCTGCCACATTTCTCTACCTTTTAAAACACTAGTTCTTTGTTCCTTTGTCCTGTGTGTGTGTGACATTTTCTTTTTCAAGCTGAAACATGGGAAGGCAAATGTACCCTGTAGAACCCGTGTTAGTCAAAGAGCTGTCTTCTTTTTTGTTGTTCCTTCCGGAAACGGTGCTTTGAAAGAAATCACTGTTGTAGAACCAATTAGGTTCGTTAAGTGGATCATTTCTCAGTCACTGAAATAATGAATTCCTATTTACTCAAAGGGTTGCATTCACCCTTCAGTGGCAAAACAAATAGGAATTCATTGCCACAGCTAGGCAACTAGAATTATTTATGCATTCTTTTCAGAATCTTTCTTTTTTCATCTTTATTGGAATTCACCATAAAGATTGTTTAGTGAGGGGGAAGTTCAATTGGAGCCAAACGAAAAGGCACAAACCATCTAAGCCAGAGTATATTTTTCAGAAGTGTCTTATTTGTCAGGCTGTTGCAAATTAGCATTTTCATTTTTTTTTTATCAGGTAAAACACAAATGAAACATTTGTTTTCCAGCTTTTTACATTCTTTAAAAGTACAGGCAGAGAAAAACCAATATATTTAAAAGTTTAATTTAAAGGTGTGCACAGGATGAACCATCACTGTGGTCCTCAAACCTTTCTGCTTTTTCCCCCTGTAGCTCTGGTAAGAACTTAATTGTCTACTATTATCCGCTTAGATTTATTGGGGAAAAAAACCAACCTTGTGGCTATGTCAGAGTTAATTGAATCATAATCAGAATTCTTCTGGTAATCAAATTTGTGCCTGAACTGCAGTCATCTGACCATCTGTAATGGCTATCTAAATGCTGAAACGAAAATGTAATTGTAGTGTTTGCTTCTTTTCAGCTTGTTATTTATGCATGTCATTTATGAGTCAGAGTTCAGAGAATACGTAGTTAACAGCAAGGTCACTTTATAACACCAGTGTCTTTTGCATCTACCTTGCCGCTGAGCTTCCCAGGAAGTGCAGTTAGGTAGAGTAGTGACAGAAAATACAACAAATTGTATTTGTTTTCTTCCAGAGAGCTATTTGGGATGTGTCTGTCCTTACTAAACTTAGTTTAGGTAAGTTAGTTAAACTAAGTTGGAATAATGGTTTATAATGTATAGAACCCATATAGAAAAACCCTTAAGCTCTGAATAGGATCATATAGTTCAGCTTTTTAAATTCATTCACCTGCAAATTATCTGCCACTATTCTGCAGAAAGTAATGAAAGAAGTTAAAGTTAAGGAGCTATAGAAAGAGTGAGTAAGGTTTTAACTTCACTGCTCCTTTTAACAAATACTTTTAGAGACTAAACACTATTGGAAAAGATCCAGTACAAGTGTACTGCATCATGAGAAAAGACATTTTTAAAAAAAAAGGTTTTTTCTTTTATTTTTTGTAGGCAAAACTTTTGAAAGTTTAAAGCAAATTCCACGTGGCAGGAAAATGTGAATATATTTGTTGCTTGTTGACTAGAAGACAGTGAGCGTACCTGAGCTTTAATAGTCCAGTTCACATCTTTTGACCCTAAAGAAAACAGTATTTCACTCTTGCATTTGATGACACAGAATTTTCCTCCCCATTTCTGCCTGTGAGGCCAAGGCAACTGCAGTCTCCTCATTCAGGAGTTAAGAAGTGGGACCTGACAAAGGGCATGAAAGGTGCTGTCATCCTTCATCACTGTCATTTATTGGTTCTGGCTCACTGAATTACTTCACCAAGGTCATTTACAACTTTGAACAATTTCACATAGTGGACCCTTTCGCCAATGACTTCTTTTACTTCCTCTGTGTTTGTTCCCCATCACTTCTTTACGTCCAACAAACCCTTGCTTTTGGATGCAGGAATTGTTTTTTCAGCAATTGCTGTTCAGCACCGCTAAATGAAGGGCTTCTGCCTGCTCTTGATTAAGCATTAGTTTCCTACTGGAAAAAAATGGGTTTGCTTTCCTTGACTGATTTTACAGTTTATTGATTTGCTCAAACTAGGATAATAAGTGTGTGGGGAATATGGACAGCTCTACTACATGGCTCCAACACACAGATGATACTTCTTGTAATTTTTATTCATGTGCACAGCAGTATTTAGGCATAAAGAGTATTTAGCTTCTCTGATGAAAGGTTAAAAAAATAATTTTATGCCCACAATATTTAATGGAAGAGAACAATTCCTCATGTATTCTTGACAGCCGTGTATCTCCACACACATAGTTTTTCAACCTCATTTGCCTTTTAGCCTCCACTAGCGCTACTGGCACTTCTTTTTTTTTTGACAGAAAAAAAATATGCCAAGGGTGGACTTGTGTACACCATTGAGGATAAAATTAATTTGAATAGTCCAAGTTAAGAGACAGGGTTTGTTCACTGCCTTCCACAGATGAAAGTTAAATAGACTGTGTTAACCCAAAGAACATGAAATACATTTCTCTCAGTTGAATTATTCATTGTTTTTATAATTTATATTTTTTCTCCAGCTATATGACTGGAGAAGTCTCTGGGACTTTAACAGTTCCTTCATGCCAGTGAGAAAAAAAAGCAGAAAATTCCCCATATAGAGCCCACAGCACACTGCTCACCTGTCTCATGTAATCCCTGCACATATCAGACAGTCCAGGCAATTTGTCTGTAAAGTTTATCTCATTTTCTAACTGTATTTTTTTGTTGTTTAGTGTGAAAATGCTGAAGGACTGTAGAAAACCTGTTTGTATTTTTTATAAGTAGTGTGAAAAGTTCCAGCCATATAACTGCCTTGGATTTTAAAGGGATCTGAAAGGCTGAAACAAGTCTAAAATCAGTTAGTGGAGGAAAACAAAACAAAACTGGTTTTGAGGAACGGTCTAATTTACTGCTTACTTTTCAGCACTTTTGATAAACTATGTTATTTCATTAAATCACAAAGACAAAAAGCAATTACTATGTCATAGTTATATTGGACAAATATTTTGGAAGTATTTTTTTCTGATTTTTTTTTTTTACCCTACTGGATAGTTTTTATTTTGCTTCAGCAGAAAACTTAATCCTTAACAAAATACATGTGACATGGGCAGACAATAGGCACAGCCTGGCTGTAGCTCAGATGGGGCAGACACTGGAGGCTCCTCTGAAAGCAGGGAATGGTTTCCCAGTCACATCAAGGCTCCTGTAACCCATCCTGCAGCCCCTAGAGGACTGTAAACTTTATTTCTTATATCTTCATTGTCTCCCTCAGAGCACCCTATACCATGTGTTGCAACAGTCAAGAAAGATGGTGGTGATTTTTCAAGACCACGCACATAGATCCAAATATTTGCTCTGTGGTACATTCGTAGTTTTGTTCGTTCTAATAGCTGTGGAGGATATTTTTTTGTTAATTATGCATCAAGTGTAGTTCACGGCAAGAATTTTTTTCCTCTTCTGTCTTAGGCAAATGTGAAATCCAGGAGGGAAGATCCCAAACCACTGTCTTCCATGCACAGTGGGGTAAAGAATCATGTCGGTATATATTAAATCCTGTTTGAGAGCAAAGCTGCTGGTGAATTCCAGCACAAAGCTATGGTACAGTGTATTGTTACAGTGCTGTGGGGAATCTCAGGGCTCTATAAAAGTGTGGAGGATTCATGTGAAAAGCAGCTAGACACCAAGATTTAGTGTCCCATGATAATTAGCAACACATTTAACAATAGTGGGAGAGTGACTACAACATTATACATAATTTAATATCATCGGATCCTCTTTGTAAACTATAGTCAGAAGCTCTCATTTCCTTTCTGCTATATGTAATAAACGAATTTTATTGGTTCATCTTTTATTATAATATCCATATGATATGAAGAAAAATCAATATCAGAACAACAATAATAATTTAAAAAGAGTCAGAAAGAATCATATAAAGACAGTTAATGTCCATGTTATATTAGTTTGTGTCTGTATTTGAATGTAAATTTTTTGGAAAAAATAATTTCTCATTTTTTACAAAAGTTGTAAAAAGTTTTACTGCCATGTTAGCAAACCACTCTTGTGAAGACTGAAGCAGTTAAGGAAATGTAGGTACATAGCCTACTTAGGAAGGAAAAATAAAAGAAATTACCAACAAATCAATTCATAATTAAAACCATTAATCTAAGTGATAATCTAGAAACCACCATTAGTGGTTTGCCTCACTGCAATTGTCCACGCAGACACATTATCAGTCTTTTTCTCCATGTTGAAACTGAGAATTTCCCTTTTTTTTTTTCTATTCCTGTAACTTTATAAGCACGTGGAAGAAAGATTTTGGAGTATAAGCTACACAGCTATAGATGCGATTGAATGCTTTTGGCTTCAAAGATCCCATGAGACTCTAAAGGATTCTACCCACTCCTACTGCTTTTCAACTACATTTCAGTTTTCTTACAGTGGTTGGTTAGAGAAGAGGGTAAATGAAATACATGGCCAAGCTGGAGGTTCTTCTTTCAACACTTGGTGTGAACACTTGGTGTGAACACTTTTTTATTCTTTTCGGTATATATTTATTACTTTATTGGCTCTCTAAATGCATGTTGAGGTTTCTGTTTAGCTAAAACCAGGACATTGCAGTAATAGACCATTTAAGAAAAGGGGAAAAAAAAATCAACACAACGTACTGAGTTTATGAGTAATGTCCAGGACATTCATGTCTGAACTTCAGGACAATACGTACGTACTTAAATATATAAAGTGTGATTAGAAAAACTTATCTGTGTGTAAGAAACAAATAGAGCATAGGAAAAAAATCTGTTTGAAATAACACGTTTAATCCATTCAAATAGTACTAGATTTTAAAGGTGTGCAGTGTGAAGTGAGCAGCAACCAAATGAGTCAAAAACTGCGTTCAAGCTTCATTAGCCAGCCTTGCTGGGAATTCGGTGCAGAGGAGTTCTGAAGAATGGAGTTGACTCTTTACATTTCTTTCTTGGCAGGAGTGCAACAGCTAACATTATTAATGATGGCTTTCTGTGTATGTTCACCGAGAGCAGAACTGAATTTGCCGGTGGCAAAATTCAAATTCTTTTGTTGGAATAACCTCTGTGTTGTCTATTGTTCATCATAGCAAATTACAGTGATAATGGGAATAGCTTGGATCACAAAAGTGTAAGATAATTTAATACAACAATTTAATGGGTTATTTGGACCTTAGTTTTGATTATGTTATCAAACAAAAAGGCTGAATGACTGTGAACATTTTTACAAGATTCCTTTTATCTTTTTTTATTTTTTTTAAATATTACTGTTCCTATAGAGTCCTGACCCATACTCTGCTGAATCATATTTCATATATTTCATTTTCTTTGTTTCAAGTCCTAAAAGGACAATAGTTAGTAAGGGAAAAGTTATTTTTCTTTTTCCTGTGTTGTTATTTTTTCTTTTTCCTGTATTGTTTTAGTGTATTTCAGACTCTTCTACTTTCCCTCACATGTTGGATTTTTTTAACAATGAAAATTACAGATCTGTTTGTGGTGTAATCATGTCTGTCACAATGTATTTGCAGACAAGCACAGTGGGGAGGAAATGCAGAGAATACTTTATAACAGGATAGTGAAATCATGACTTAAGTCTGGAAGACATGGACTATGAGTTAGGTTATTTATAGCTTAGTTTACAATAATTTGCGGCTTTTGAGTGAATTTCAAGAGCCACAAATCAAAAAGCATAGAACATCCTTCTAGATAGCTGACACAAGACAAAGTGAAGGACATTTCAGAAGCCTTTTAACACATTGTAGAAAATCAGCATTTTGGAGTTTTAGAATATATATTTAAAGCTGTGGTTTTTCCCCATTGGCTTATCACATAAAATAATGTACAAACAGATTTTTTTATTTAAACAGAAGAGAATAAAAATTTGGCCAACAACAACCATTTTGCTGTGTAGTCAAACATTATTTTAACACTTATTAATTTATTAATTCAAACATCTTTTAACTTTACGAAATAAAAATGCCCATTTTATAATTAGGCAAACAATGTAAACTGTTGTTGAAGACCTAACAAATATAGGAAATGGTAAGGTCACGTCAAAACAGTATTTTTGCTGTGGCAATATTAATAATATATACAATAGGAAAATTAGAGGTGATATGTGAGATCTCATGTAATTTAAGACTAACTCTTTGAAATCTTTTTAATGGGCTAATTCTGCCTTTTACATAAATTTCAGTCAGAATTATAAATCTTAAATAAATACTGCCCTTGTGGAATAAGTAACTTCACTGCTGGTTGGTAGAATATGGACAAATCAAACCTTTATTATTCTGTAGAAGTGTTATGGAGAAAAACTTGAAGTATTAGCTTTCTATAGTAAAAATCATTAAAAGAACTTCAAACATTTTGGTTTTAAATACTTGTAATTGCTAAGGTGATGTGTGCTTGATGTTCGCTTAAGTCCAAAGCCAAGTTTTAAAGTGAAGGGAGCAAAACTGCTTCCTTGTCAGGCTGTACTGTTTAGAAGACTGAAAAGAATAAATGAGTCAACGCTGGGTCTTTGAAAACTGCCTGGGAGTTTGGTCACACCTTTTTCACTGTGGCAATTGTGTAGTTAAATTCTTTAATTTCTAATAATAACCTGGTTTAAATTTTTTCTCTGCTTCATCTGAATACCTGGATGCTGCAAGGTGTTTGAGGTCTTTGTGATTCTTGTTGCATTTGTGCTAGATCTGCAGTGATAAAAGCAGAACTAGTCAGCAGGGTAAGATGTTTGCAGAGTACGTGGGGATGTTAATTTTCTACATAAGGAAATTCCATTTTCTCTAAGAAAACACCTTACTCTGCCCATGCTCTATCCATAGAGAAGCTGGCTAACTTATGTTTCCGTCATCTTCATTTTAATTCTCATTGCCACATGAAAACTAATATACAAATCCTAAGACATGTCAGATCCTGAAAACTAACGTTTTTACATGAATGATCTAAGTGACAAGGAGTTTGAGGATTCTTTCTCATTTATTAGAATACAAAAGGAATTCAACTATCCAGTATAGTTCAGACAAAAAACATTAATTCAAGCTTTACGTGCTTAATAGTATCAGAATTTTTTATATTCTCCCCAAAAAATTCAGCTGTAAGTACGGAGGACTATGTTTATGTATATGAGGAAAAAAAAGACACAAACTTATGCAGACTCTGAGGAGGAATTGTTGAAAGAAACTCTGCAGCTTCTCTGAAAAAAATGGGAAGAAAAGCTGTATGTCTGCTGTCCTTGTCTCTGCAGAGTGTTCTTCTGTCTGGTGAATAAACATCAATTTGGCAGAACTACAAGAGGATTTGCTATGTGTTTAGAAGTTATTAGTTGAGTTGGCTGGAGAAGAACAGTGATGCAGAAGCAAAGTGATGTTTGAAAACATCTTCAGTCTGCATTAAATTGGGACCTGGGCCTTTTGATAAAGAAAATTAAAAAAAAACATCCTAAACCTTACACAAGTTCTCAGAACAGCCAGTAGTCTAACAATTAGAGCATATATCTGCAACCTGGATTTCAACCTCTGTCCTGCTCACTTATAGGGCAAACATCTCCATGCAGATCCTCTACAGCCCACATCGATGCTCCCTGCTCCTGGTAGCTTTGCCTGGAAAAGCCATCCGGAGCTGTCAGCAAGATCTATTGGAATGAGACACTTAGAGAAAGTGCTTTGACACTTTGGTCATTTCTAAAATCAATAAACTTTTATACATCAGGTCTGTATATTATATACTTTTTGTTATATTTTAATTTATATCAGTTTTACACTTTGTTGAGAGAGATGAGAACAAAAGGGAGAAAGGGAGAAGGAAAGGAAGAGAGAGAAAGATACTTTGTCAGGAAGATGATGTTTATTCTTTTACCTGTTTTTGATAATGATGCTTAGCTACTAAACATAGCTACTAAAATGCAGATATTGCTGAATGAATAATAAAATAGATGTCATATTTATAATTTGGGAATTTGTATGTCCTTTCAAGTACCTGTTAGTTATAATGATGCTAAAGATTAAAACATTAAACCCATGTTTTTCTTCTTTAAAACAAATTTAAAATACCCAATGATTTACAAAAATCCAACTTAAAAAAAAACCTTTAAACACAAGGTTATCAGGAGATTTTCTTATGATGCTAATTCATATAAGATGTGACCTAATATAAGGGAAAGTTATTTTAATGTAAATACCTACTTGTCTTTCAAATCCAAATTGTGAATGTAAGTTTTCCCCATTGTTACCCTTTTTGTTTCCAGCTCGCGGGGAAGACAGGTACAACATGTAATGGAGGACAATTCTGAATTTAGGAGGTTAAAAAAACCAATCATGCTATTTTTGACAGGTCAGAATTTTCAAAACATTAATTCCTCATAAGTTTTCTTATAAACAGAAGAAGTTTTTTCATTTAAGTTAACATGGAACAATAGGGTAGATTTACTTATTTTTTTTAGAACTGATTGATTGTAACAGTATCTAGTTAGGATTATTATTTATTTTGTTTGAAGTGTGACTTGTGACATGGCAATTATGGATGACTGGATGCCAGAAACTCCATGAGGTTACTGGCAAAGCCAGCTCAAGATTTCCTGGCTCAGGATTGCTGCTTAAAAAAAGTAGCAAGGGTTAATCATAGTGTAAAATCTCATCTAGTAGAGCGAGCAAAAGAATTAAGAAACTATATTACATAGAATTGAAAAATCCTGAAATGAACTTCTGCAAGCATGTTTTGCTGCTGAAATGATGGGAATAGTTGTAGCTGGTGCTGATGTCCTGTAGAATTTTGTGCATGACAACGGCAATAGCTAGCAAAACTTAACATGGAGCCACTTTTATATATAATAAATACTCACTGGTTTTCATAAATAGGATACCTTGTCCAGGTATAATCCATTTCACCTTTATCAAAAATGGTGGGAGTGAGCAGGAGGAGGGTTAGCTCATCTCAAGGATGTTTTTTTCATTTCTCTGTAGTGAGAAATTTGTAAGTTTCAGGGGCATGATGGGGTTTTTTGTTTGATTTTTGCACCGGGGGCATAGGAATGGATATTCTTACTGTCAGTTCCAGGTCTTAATACTGTTCTGCTTTACAACATTTTTATACTTGCTTAGTATGTGTAAAAATGAGTGGCTATGAGGCTTTCAGTGCAGTGGAGATTCAAACCCATCTCTCTGGGCAGGCTACAGAGCTGTCCAGTGCGATAACTGAAAGTGAGCACAGCAGTGTGTCTCTGGTGTATCCCATGGAGAAGCTGAGGATCAACTCCTCCAGCAGAAATTTGTCTGACGCCATGGGAAGACACTATCTGGGTACAGCAGCTCCTGATGTTTCCCTTCTCCCCTCTCTCCTTTCTACCCTGCACAACCTCCAGTCCTTGAAGCCCCTCCTTTCCTTCTGAGACCCCACTGGTCAGTGTAATCAACTGAGAGCCCTCTGGTCAGTGTAATCCACTTTCTTTGGACCCACCCAGCCTCTGCAGGAGGTGTTGGATGCCGAGGCAGAATGTGCCAGCAGCTACTTCAGGGAATGGTGAGTGACTGTGTATAGGGACCACAGAGAGGGTGGTTCCCTGTTTGGTTTCCTCAGTGTTGGATGCTTAAAAGGAGAGAGAAAAAAGGACAAAACCGTAGAAAAGGGATATCCCCATTGTATTTTGTAGCATTCTGGCTTTGCTATTTTCCCTTAAGCCACACTGAGTATTTAAAGTCTTTCCATTACTTCCTTTCTTTTGTCAGGAATGAATTTTGCTCTGTGAAGACAGTTTGAGCTGCCTACGGGAAAATGTCTATTCCAGTCTGATTCCATCTGGGTTGAGGGGCAGGTGTTCATTGCAATAGGCCTCCCAGCATAACTCTGGTCATGCTCAGAGCCATGACTGCGTAACCATCTCACAAGTTTGTCCTTTTTCCTGTGGCGACATGAGCTGTACTAGGAAAAACAGCTGTGTGTCACTTAAATTGTGTTCTAACCTATTAACTGTTACCAGCCTATGTGGTGTATTTTCTTTGTAGAAATTTGGTACCATCGTTTATTACAAGGAATATTTCAGTCTTCATGACCACATAAAAAAATGGATACTGTGATTTCATGACAATGCATAAGAACGATAAGAGCAAAAGGAGATGAAAAATTAAACTGATAGGAAAGTTAATTTAAAAAAAAATAAAATTCAAAACAGTGTTTACAAATAGTGTAAGATGATAACAATGTAAGATGAAATGTTATAGAAGAGTCCACGAAGACCCTGCTTCCAAGTTGTGAGGATCAGACTGCACCACCTTGATTGTAAAGAAGAGTCCAAGCCCTAGGTTCTGCTACAGAGTAGGTTTATTTCAGCTCAGGCTGGGACTCTCCAAGAGGGACACTGAATACAGAAATCCCTGGCAATTATACCCTTAAAATTGAAATTCACCTGCCCTCTCGTAAGGGTTCAGTCCAATAGCAGTATTTGGGTCTGGGGTCTTGTTGTTTATCGTTGGATACTTCCTCTCTCTCCAGGTGTGCATTCTTTTCTTTATCTCAAGTCTCTGTTGGTCTTATCTTTCTCAGTTAGCTCTGGTTTATATGGGCCTTTCTTCAGCCTAAGCTCTCCAGTATTTGGGTAAAAGTATACAGTCTGGGCCTAAGGCTTTAGTGAATCTGGCTACTCAGGCTAAGCAACATTACTAATAAGACAAAACAAATTTCAATTCATAGCAATTTTAAGCAACATGTGGCATGTTCATCACACTGTTCATCAGCGACATGCTCATCACACTGACAGTAAGGGTCCTTTATAATATTTTTATGAAACTTACTACTTTCTATGATGTAGACCCTTTCAAATCTTAAAAGCTTTTTAGATTCAGGAAACTTAATGTCAATTGAAGGTTGCTTACTTTTTAGGGATTTAAAATTGATACGTTTTTATTTGTATCTTTGAAAATCTTTTAACATATAAATTACCATAACTTGAGGGAATCAAATTATTTTTCTATTCTATTCTAACAGACAGTAGGTTTGGAGAAGAAACATTTACTCTTGCCAATATAACACCTGTTGCAAAGGATGTTAATAAAAGGCTTTCTTCTGAAAAAGCAATTTGATGAAATTCAGTCTGGCACTAAAGCAAACTTAAGTCTGATCTCCTCATACCACTGTTATTGCAGTTTCGAGAAGCCACAGCATACCACGTTACCAGACTGATTCAGGTGAAAAATAACTGTTTATCCAAAGTGTTATTTTTAATCTGTATTGCTTCTCTTCTGTTTATTTGGTTTATTAGGGTGTTTTTTGGGTTTGCTGCTGTTGTTTGTTTTATGGGGTTTTCTTTCCTTTTTTTTTCATATTTAACTAAGGGTTTATAATAGGGAAAGTAACTGCAGTATAGAGCAAAAATTAATATCTGGCAGCAGTAGATAGAAGTGAATAGATTTCAGAAACTGTCTGAAATGCTAAATCCAGTATCTCTTCAAAACACCACCTTGCAAGTTCTTGTTCATAATTATTGCAGATGATTGCACATATCTACACAGACACATACATATAAATAGAAACAAAACCATTGAGTGGTGACAACGTATTATGTTATTCATAGAATTAGCCTCATGAATCTTCACAAGATTGTCTCTAAGCAAGCCCAGCAAAACTGGACTGGTAAGAATTCATCTATCTATCGACTTCATTTTTTCATTTTCTTTTTTTTTTGCAAGAAAATAAGATAGGGTTTGGGGTTTTTTTTATCTGTTGAGCAACCTGTTACATTTTACAGACTGCTCAGCTATGGAATCAATAATGGAAAAAAAACCTGTTAGATGTTTTTAGCTCGGAGGGCTTCACCGAACTCCTGACCTGCAAATGAAGAAACTTATTCCAGCTACTTACAGAAGGACTCTTGGGATATGAACTCCTGTTGCTGTCTCTTTTTTTTTTTCCTTCCTTTCTGTCTTGTCAGTTGTTGCTTGTATTAAATTATTGATCTTATCAGAAACAGCGTTTCTGTGTACCACAGAACCAGCAAATCAGCAAAAGAGTGTAAATTCCATTGTGTTTTGTATTTCTTAGTGCCTTCCACTCTTTTCATTACAATATTTTTTATACTGAATTTTCCCTGATGAGCTCATTTTTTCCTATTACACTATTTACATTCATGCTATTTATATTTTCTGCCCTCAGTAGTTTGAGATTTTGTATCCCTTTCTGACCTATCTTCAATTAATTATGAATTTCCTGCTCTGCTCTCTAGATTGCTCTTTTTTCAACCATGCAGGAATCCTTGATTACAGTGAAAGTGTGTGGCAGTGGAATCATGAGTCCTGCCACTTATTTGTGTGGTCTCACTCTGCTGAACATCCCCATCTCTATTTCTGGGTTGATGTTTGGGGTTGGTTATTCAGAGCTGACTCTCAGCTGAAATCACTGTTCTAGTCCCTAGTACCAAATCTTTATTTCATTCATTTCTTATTACCTAGAAAGAGCTCTATGAGAATATATTTCTGAAATCTTGTGACCAGCAGGATGAACCTAATGCATTCTCGTACTTTCTTTAAGGTAAAAAAATTTGAATACTAAATAAAGTAAATTAAAACAATAGGAGCTTCGATGACCAAGAATTTGGTCCTTTCACCTTTAATTCTGCTTCTCTTCAAATGAAACTTAACATTTACCACAAGAGAATCAAATTCATAGTGACAATAATTTATAACCTCTTTTTGATGAATTATTAATGATGTGAAAAGGTTCACTAAGTCAGTTCAATGCATAGTTCCACAAAAAATGTACTGGCAAAAGTGAGAAAATCATGAGGATATAGGTAGGGATTAGCAATTACTTTATGCTTATCAAATTAAAGGATAATAATGGTGCATACAATCTTCTCAATGACAGAATACCTCATAAGTAATTCAGAGTCAATAAAACTCTAGTTTATAATAATTAGGCACCAATCTATCCTGTTTCTTAAGTACAACAAACAAAATTCTGGTGTGCCTGATTTTGAGACAATTCTTCTAGAATATTCTCTTAAATCTTCTCCTAACCAATAACTGAATCGAAATCACTTAAATGTGTGTATCCTTGCTTGATATTTTGTCTTTTCTGGGCTTCCATGGTTCTGTCCTTACAAGAATGTCCTACTACTTTATTGACGCCTTGGAGTATCTCTCTAAAGATCCTTAACTGTCACTCTCTATGTGTTGTTTTGGTTTAGTTTTGGGATATTTCTTTGGTGAGGTTTTTTTCATTATCTGTGTTTAATTTGTTGTTATCAAAATCTGTCATAAACAATAAAACAGGATGATATTATGGTATATTTTGTGTGGCAGCAAAATAATTAGAATATTTTTTAACTATTTAATAATATTTGGGGGGATGCAAGGAGAAGTTGAGGTATTCAGATTGGAAGATATTCAAATTACCTAGTAAGTTGGATTGCTGGTCTTAGGTTCATCAACAATATAGCAGACAAAAACAAACAAACAAGCCTTAACCAAATTCCCTGGGTTTTGAAGATATTTTTTAGTTGTTAAGTGATTTTAAACAAAGAAAAAGAAAAGCGACAGAGGAAAA
Source organism: Apaloderma vittatum (assembly GCF_000703405.1). NCBI lineage: Eukaryota > Metazoa > Chordata > Aves > Trogoniformes > Trogonidae > Apaloderma > Apaloderma vittatum. The sequence continues at coordinate 69,408 of NW_009705158.1, forward strand.
GGAGTGCTGCTTGCAGGTATATCAAAGCTCACATTCCAGATTTTTCTTGAGGATTCAATTTAAGCAAATGTAGATATTCAGTTCTAATCTCCAGATTTTCCAGATCAAAACGCATTTCAAATTCACAAAAGCTTAATATGTACCCTGAGATCAGAAGGATGTTTAGGAAGTCAAGCATGAAAATAAATCTCACCCTAATCAATTGATCCAGTTTGTCATATTATCATTGCAAACTTAAACAAACTTTTAACTAATTTGCTAAAAGGCACTTCAAAGATACTGAGTAGAAAATCCTTTTCTCACATTTTCATTTTTTTTTTATTTGTTTATAAAAATTCCCTGAACAACTGCCTCTCAATGACCCTGCTTGAGCAGGGGAGTTGGAGCAGATAAACTGTGTAGGTCCTTTCCAACCTCAACCATTCTCTGATTCTGTGATTCCTTCTTTTGTATCAATTTTATATCACAAATCACATGTCTTAGGTAGTCCCTCATGCTAGAGAGTATTTAAGGATAAACAAAGCCAAAACCATATTTCTTCGGCTAATCTCTCTTAAAGAAGAAAATCTTCTGGCACAATCTTGGTAAAATCAATGGCAGTTAAGATCTTACATGCTCAGATTATATCCAATCAATGAAATTAAATCCTTGATTTCACAACACACCCAGTCTGGTAGCAATAACCTAAAAGATGTACCAGCCTCATCACTGCAGCATGGCAACACGCTGCTCTGTTGAGCTGTGCTTCAACAGGAACAAGAAAGCTCTTCTGGATGGAAGAAGCACAAAACCACTGCAAATTGATTCTCTTTAAAAATTTTATTACCGCTTTCTTAGAATAGGTCATAATGAGGCCCAGTGGTCATAGGGAGTAAAGTCTGGAGGGCCACAAAACTGATATTGTCACTGAAGTGTGAGTAATGATAACCTTATTATTTTCTCAGGATTTTCTTTTGCTCTTTCTTCCTGCCTATATTCCTCTCTTGTGTATATTCACCTATTTTAAAGTGCAGATGAACACACCTAATTTTATAATGGAACTGAATCCCATAGGTTTTGCTCTGTGGTGGGTTTCATAGTAACACCAGCATTGCAAATCCACCACGACAACAGAACCATTGAATCTGGGTTTCCTTTACTGAGGTGAAGCTATTGAAATCTGAGGGCTGACACTCCACTGCCATGTAATTTGGGATTCCTCACATCTGCGGGCTGTTGAAGCCTTGGCTTAGATGTCAGTTTTTACTATCATCGAAAAGCCATGCATCCAAGTGGTAGCATAGACCTTTAAAAATGTGGTATTTGCTTTGGCAGAACATTTCCAGATGGTTCTAGTCAACGATGTCATTGGGTCTGGCTGTCATAGGGAATAGGTCACCTTTTATATTGTTGCAGCCGGTTATTTTTAATGGGAAGTGATAGAGCTATAAAACTGTTGAGTATATTTTATTATTAATTAGGTTTTTAAAATATGCATAAAACAGACAAAGGTATCTGTAATTGCCTCTCCACACATGTGATGTAATTACCCTGGGACAGGAAGAATATTATAAATCAGACTCGGGTTACAGCAACATAAAAGATCACATCATTATTATTATTATCTGCACCTATGTTTTATGGGAAAGTAATATGTATGTTACAAGGTGATGAGAAGCATTTAATGTTCAGCATGGGACACATCCCCTTGTGTCACCTTTCCAGTGTGCAGCAGCACAAATCCAAAGCTTCCTCGTACTTTTCATCAATAATCTTGTAGAAGTCTCAAAATTCATACCACACAATAACCTGTGCAGAAGCATATCCCAGAGCTGGAAGTATTACAATATGATCTTCGTGTAGGTTAGAAATTGTTATGAAAGCTCAGACAGCATTAATTCCACATGCTTTCCCTGCAGTTATGAGATACACATACATCCAGTTTCAAGAGCATCTCCCCAGATTGACATTCCCTAGCATGAGGAGAAGTTTTGACAGGGCACTGAAGGAGAGCATCTTCCTTCAGTGAAAACATCTATACATGGACCAGGAGGACATAACTGATCTAGAAACTGATCTTTGTTCAGGCCCCATCTCACATCTATGTTTGTTTGTTTCAGCGTCTGTAAGTGGCATTACTGTAATCAAACGATTCAGAATAAAATACCACACCTGTAAAACGCTTTTCATATCAAAGTAAATAGCATGAGGACATAATTTAGTAAGATTTAGCTTCTGTTGAATGGTTTACAAATAAATACTGTCAACTTTTATGATTACATTACTGTGCTGAAGCACTTTTAATTTTTGTAGTCATTTCTTAATTTTGGAAGTTGAGTGACCTGATTATGAAATACAAATATTGTTCAAATTCTGATATAAAAGGTTAGATAAACTCTATGGACATGGGGTATCATGTTACTGTGGGAAAGGAAGAAAGAATGATTTATGATATCCTAATAATTTTTGAAATTAATTTTCTTAATTGGTTGAAGAAAAGAATTCTTACAAGAGAGGTAGGGCAAATGCTTAAAGAAGGTTTAGAGCAAGATGCCGTCCCACCCAAATCCTTCTTTCTTGAGCTTGATATAAGCGTGAAAACACATTTCTTGTTGAAATTGTCCTTCATGGTCATATGCAAATTCAAAATTGAGAGAGAGAATAAATTGTGGATATCATTGCTGGAAAAAAAAGGGTGACGCAAGAGAAAACAGGAGAATTTAAAGCTACTTGCCATGAATTAGTGTGAAAAGCCAAACTAACTGTTTCAGTCACTACAGTATGCTTTGAAGATATGTAGCTGTGTTCCAAAAATAACTTACTATATTCAAACCTTGGCAGACTATTTAGATATACTGTAAACATTTATGTGAGCATCAACTGCTTTTCTGTTGTCTTAGATTGACAATATGATAAAAACCAAATTCTGGAAAATCACGGTTTTCTGATAGTTCCACTGATCTGAAGAATTTGGGAAAGAGAGTACACATTCAGAGGTGTCCACTTAATTTATTGTCACTATGTAAAAAAGAAGATTCCAATGAATTATCTTCTGTGAAACCCTGTAACAGCTAGAGGAAGACACAAAAAAGTCTAATGGAAAACAGAAGAATGTGGTAGAACCACACTTTAGCTAAATAAACAAGGGAAAGCCCAATCATGGAATGAAAATGTTAGCCAGGATCCACATCTCCAAAGATTGGTGACATTTAGATCTGAGACATATCTCTGTGCCCATATGGAATTATGTTCTATACCTAATTTAAGATATAGAGATCTTTAGAAGATAATTTTGTCCTGCCGTGTTTTGAAAGTGTAGCAGTAAAGGGAAATTACATTCCTTTCCTTTGTCCCTCTTCACTTATGTATAATAACTCTGCATAAAGCCCATGCAAATTAGTGGCTTACATGAAGTACTGAACACCTCCAGGTCTATTTAACCCTGGAAGAACAGTGTCAGGAGAACACTGAGTTTAGCACATTCAAAATTTATTATTCTCATTCCTTGTACTCATTGTATATTCAGGTGTCACTGTTTCGTCACCACACTAGGCCCTCACTGCTGTATAATGCATGAAAACTTTGAATATTTTCCTTTTTTTGGACACATGTAAAAGACTGACTAGAGTGGGTCTCTTTTTCCTCTAGTAATAACCACTAGAAGGTGGAAGTTGCTGGTCTGAGGTATATAAACTAGCACGTGGCCATATGTGGAGAGAGCAATGTCTTCAGGAAGGGGTCTACAGAGCAATCTATCTTCACATTTTAACCTTTCTTATACGCTATGTGATGTGTCATCGCTGTAACACCATTACTTTATGAGCTTATTGGCAATGGTCACATGTTTCTTTCTGCAAAGGAAGAATCTTTTCCTGATTTGCTATGTGCCATGACAAAAATTATTTTCTGTGACTCAAGCACCATGCTATCCACCCCTCTAATACTATGGTAATGCCAGAAGGCCTGCACACGAGTTTGCTTTTCGTCAGTGTTGGAAAAATGAGTGAAAAAACATTTGCAACCCTTTAATTCCAAATCTGGGGAGAGTTGTTGAGATTAATGATTTTAATTGTTCAATGCAGAGTTTGTGAAATGTATACTCATGCTGGGGAACACATATACCCAGGAGCTTACCACCGTGGAGTAACTGTCCATTTTTTCTTTCAGAAGCTGTCTGAAAAGGTGGTACCATGACATCCTTTGATGTTATAGACAACAAATATGGAGCCCAAAAACCGTATTGATAAACAATGAGAACAAGTTTAGGAGGTGAGTGTCCTCTTATAAAAAAAAAAAAAAGGAAAAAAAAAAAAAAAACATTCTCTGTCATTTCTCTACTGCTTCTTCTTCATCCCATGGTGCTTCAAATGGTAAAGCCAAGGTAGAAGCAGACTACAGAAGTGTTCCAGTTTCACAGAAAACTCCTCTGCTGCTTGAGGTTTGATCACAGGCTACAAACGTTACTGCTGGCTCATGTTATAAACCTCCTCATAGCACAGCCAGTACTTCCAGCCCTTAAAATTGTGATGCTTTTCCATGTAGGCCTTTCACATCTCGTACAAAATCACAGACAAATCATCAATTTGTTCTTTAATAGCCAGGGCCTATTTGTACACCCCTATATATACATTTGTGTACTTTTGCGTATGTGAGGTAGTGTTTCCTGGTGACAAGGACAGGGGTGGCCTCTCCCAGGACAATTTGCCATGCCCAGGATGCTGACAAGGTGAGGCTCACACATTTTTTTTGGCTTATGGGTGTCACAAAGGCATCTTTGTTCTCTCTTCATTTGGTTTCTGAACCAGATTTCCTTAGTCATCCAATGCCAGTTGCTATGCTGGGTACAGAGGAGAAAAAAACTCACAATGCTGTTATTGTAATAATAAATTGAAAGGCCCAAACCCAGTCTTCACTCTTGATGGTATTTTATGATATCGCTTTTTAGTCTCCTTCATAAATAAGCCAGCACAGGTCCCAAAGGAATAGTATTTTTATGACTTTTTTTTTTTTTTTCTCACAGAACTCTGTATTTTGAAAATCAGCTGAAATAAAACATAGATTCATCTTCTGGAAACACACTTCTTTTTAAGTAACATTGCCAATTAGCTGGAACCTTAGTGTAAGAGGCAACTCATCATTAAGGATTAATAAAGATTTATATTTCTGAGGGGTAAGAGAATTAAAAAACACTCAACACTTCGGAATAACTTCTGTGACCTTAACTCCAGAATTTTTGCCTTTTCCATGGACATATTAGGAGGAAGTCTCTATCACCTATAAAAACCAAGGCTTTTTTATAGTTCTTACTAAGCCTTTATTGCAGTTACCGTGTTAAATCTCATGTTATCAGCAGGTTTTGCCTCTAGTTTCAAATCTTAACAGGGATTCTTGCTGCCAATGAACGAGACATTATCATGAGGCTTAGACAAAGCAACTGTGAAATCGGTATTTTGCAATAGGCATTTATTGCTTTTATTATATAGTGCTTATCATTTGTTATGCTTATCATTATATGATTATATATTATATTATCTTATATCATTATTGTCCAAGAGACACTTGTTGATCTGTGACTCTATTTGCTATCAGAACTGGTGTTGCTAAAAGAATAAGCAAGATATTGGAAATGAAAAAGGTGTTTTTCCATAATTTTGGAATTGTCTTCATTACAAAATCACAGTTCTATGAAACTCCATTGCATTTTTTCTTTATTTTCTTTTAGATTTCCCCTGAGTCGAATACTATTAAATTCTTTACATCATTTTATCTTTATGAACTTTTCTCAGAACTTGGAGGTACATGGAAAAAAAGAAGGTTTGCATTTGCTGTATCCCCTGAACGCTTTGATCATGCTGCAACCCATATAATACTCAGAGCAAACAGCGTTGTCTGGTTTCATATGCCAGAGGGAGCAATACCGCTTTATGAATAGCATATTAAATATAGACATGCATTCATAAGCAGCAGTAATTAGCAAATATGCTCACCTCAAAGTTTTACTGACCTGGCCTGTATTGGATGTGCCATGAGAGTGCTTGTCTTCTTACTCAGTGAATCGGTTTTTCTCCTGCATTTCAGTCCAAATTCCCTGAAGAGATGAGTTTACCATATCATGTAATGGCAAAAGACAGGCAGAGGAGTCAAGCAAGTGTCACCTTATTGATTATATGGTTTGAATTAATTGATTCACCTCATTAGTAAACATACTTTTATCTTTGAATTTTTCCATCAGTTCTAGAAGTTATATTTGCTGATTTCCCTGTAGTGCCGCTGCTCATGGTAACAGTATCAAATGCCTCAAGATGAGATTTTTTAATACTACCTAACTACTTTCTCAGGGACTGATAGTAAGATTAAATATTGTTATGTTTATAATTTCTTACAGGGTACTTTTTCTTTTTTAGAGAGGCAATTAAAATGAAAGAAAAAAGTAAGATATTCAGAAGCATAAAGATTTCAGTAATCTGCCGATATACCTTGCTTTCGGTCATCCAGGTCTTTCAAAAATCTTCCCTAAAGAACTTGCTCAGGTGAAAGGAGCCTTAGAAGGGAAAAAAAACACCGAAAGATACTTTTCATCCAGCTACATCATTTACACTGTAAAGAGTGTGTAAACTCTGTCCTTTTCAGGCTCCTTTTTCCTGAAAGACTTTTAAAGAAATTTTGCCAAAAATGTTAATACCACATGAGTATAAATGAAGACCCAACCAGTGGCTTTCCCACTCTCTGTGCCTACCATGCCCACTTTCAGCTCACACTTCTCACTGTGCTATGAAAGATTTCTCTTTACTACTGCATTTTTTAGTCTTAATGCCCTATAACCAATGTGATGTTACACAGGAAACACTTCTTGCAGGATTTCAGGCAGATCCTAAAGACTCAAAGACTAATTCAAATCAGTTACAGTTATTACATCCTCCTCCATCCATGTTTGCTTGAATTTTTGAAAGTAAGCATTTGTGGTTTATAAACTAAAACATGCAGAAGCCATAGGAAACATCTAGTTGTTAATTATTATCTTTAGTAACGCTTTTCTGAATTTCGTATTATTGACAAAATCAAGGTTATCGATGATAATCTAAAGATAATCGAAAACTCACCTAAGAAGTAGTAAAAATCTCGAATGCCAACCAATTCATACCCAAATGATTTATCTAGATTACTGTGAAATACTTCTAGAGAAAGCGTGTTGCACAACAGAGAAATGAATTGCGTCTAATGCCCTAAAGCATTCCAAAAAAACAAGTCATAATAGCAACTGCTGAAGATGGAAAGGATGCTGATTTGGTATAGCAGTCACAAAATTTATTCAGGAAGCAGACTTCATACTTCTGATAACCTTTCTAAACGTTTTTAAGATTGAACCATGCACTTGAAACACCGCAACCCGTATGGTGATATAACCAATAACAATTCACAAATAAGGAAAGGGGGTGGCTGTTGTAAAGCTGTTGAACATCATCAGTGTGAGCTACAGATCTGAGCTATTTGCTCCTGCCAATAGTAAGCTGACTGTGTACTGGTAAGTCTTGGCACAGTCTTTTTTCACTCTGCAGGATCATTCTGTCTTTTCTGCTGACAGTTTATGAGTACAGCGTATAAGTCAAAACGTAGCAATCAAAAGCAGGTGCTGCGATTACTATTTTTTTTTTGCCTGCAGAAGACACAACAGAGCACAATACTACAGACAGATTGAGTGGAGAACACTGAGGTTTAATGCTGCTGTCTTGAAAATATTGAGGATGAATTTTGCCCCTTGGGGTTGAATAGCAGCTGCGTGTTGTAAACGTGGCACGGAACAGCCTGAGCGTAACCACGGGCTGCATGGTTGTGCTGTGGGGCACCTCCTGGCAAGCTGGCCAGGCTTGGCTAATATGAACATCATCTAGCTCTGGTGAAATTATCTTAGATTCCAAGCAGTTGCAGCCAAGAAGCCTGTTCATGAGAGCAATAGTAATAAAATTCTTGAAACATAGGTAAAAAATAGATCTTTTTTGCCCTTCAGCCTGTTTAGCAGCTGAGTTATTTGGAGATGTGCCAAATGTCTGATATATATAACTTTTATTAAAAAATATGTATGTTTACCCTAGCATATAGGCATACAGATATTTTAGCTGTCCTGAAGAGAACAGAGGAGAAAAAAAAAAAAAAGTGAGAGGATTTAAGATAGTAGGAAATTAGATATTTTGAGGGATATTGAACACTGTACATGCTCTCAGCCATTATCAAAGTTATTTAGCACAGGTGTTTAGGTAATTGTGATACATTACAAAAATCAGCAGTGATCAATGAGCATAAAACATTTCTGCTTTTATATTTGAACATTCCGTTTTCAATATGCAGGTTTATGCTATGAAATACGTACTATAACATACCCATGTAAGAAGACCTGCTGATGGCTTTTCAAGGCACATATTTCTTCTTTTCTTCAGTTCTGCTGGATTTGGTAAGAGACAATTTAGTATACAAAAACGCTTCATGGATTTTTACACACTGAATTTGAGCCAAAATGTTCCTCAGGCTATTGCAGTACTGGCAACGCTCCCTAAATGTGACTTGCAAACATGCAGCTGAAAACAATACAGATGTAAATGAGTGAAAATCTTGTAATTCTAATTCCATAATACTTTTATCACTCAATTCAGATGCTTGTGGTTCATTAAAAACACAAAACATGCCATTATTTTTCTTGAAAATACATTATTCTTGAACGTCTTTCAGGCATTTGGGCACACCAGTTTTGATCTACTTTATCAAACTATCACAGAAAACATTCCCTTAGTAAAAAGGGAACTGCAGCCCAGACACTGTGAACTACAGTGTCTGGGCTGATTAAAACCTACTACTACAGGTTGGTGAGAAGCAGTATGGGGAGTGTGTTCCAGTGAAAGGGCTGGTGTATATACCTGGCAGAGCTGAGGGGGAAAGCAACGGCTGAGCTTAGTGTCAGAGGTCCTATGCTGACATCAAACGTAAGAGGCTTCCCACGGCTAAGTGAGTAGGACCTGCGCCGAGCTAGAGGATCTTCATTCTGTCTTAACAGTCGGCATAACAACATATTCACAATCGTAAAATTGCAAATGTACCTCTTTCTATCACCTGCTTAACTGTCTAAAGCACAAAAGCCAAGGTGCAGAAGGCTTTTTGTCACCACAGCAGAACTCTGCTCGACCGTGTAGAAGTGGCACACAGTTGATTTTTGATAGGCTTTGCTTAGTTGGTGCAAACCACAGGCTGTATAAATCCCCATGGCCTCAAAATCCTTCACTTACTGTCCAAGAACTAGAGTGGTTCACTTTCATGTAGAATATGTGTTGTGTAGAAAATATCCTTCAGCTATTCAGTGTTCATGTTCTTGCTTTTTTCGACTAATGATGAGATGTTACTGGAAAAGCAAGTTAATTAACTATAGCTGTCCGCTGCAAAAGAAGAAATTCAATCTTAAATATTAATTATGTTGGTTTAATTGAAGCACATTTTAAGAGCTATCCAGAAAAAGAAGAGAGAACGGAGTTGCTAGCAATGTTTGCTCACGGAAGGGGAGAAGGCTATCGGCTGTGCTGGTGAAACACGGTATTTCTCATCTGCCATCCCCTTGGAGCTGCTGGAGGTAAGGGATCAATGCACCAGTGAGAAGTTTTGCTTTCCCTGGCAAGAGGTGGGCTGTGTGACACCGAAATGAGAGTATTCGCTATACCTATTTCCAGTTCACAGACTCTGCTCCAGAACTCCTTCCTCTATTTTAAGTAGAGGAGTTTAAATCAGGTTTTCGAAATCTTCATTTCAGTTACAGAAAATTTTTTAACATGGATTCTCTCTGTTCTTACCCGATTTCTGCTCATGGTACTTAGAGTTGCTGATGGATGACACTGCAAAAAATCATTTAAATTATCTGACTGCATTATCTGGGTATTCCTCTTAATAAATGAATATTTTCAACGATTTTCAATAAACATTTTTACAAACAAACATTTGCATTCTCAAAAGCTTTAAAAAACTCATGGAACAGTGACAAATACACTATTATTGAAATTACTTTGCTTCAAATAAATGTCCCTGAGCATATTTTGTGGTGTTAGCCCAATTGTGTTGTAAATCTGAGTTCATATATTCTTCTTCTAGTTCTGAACTCTAAAGATAGTTGTTTTAAAGACATTATTGTGATGAGTACAGTAAATATAACTCACAGGAAGAAAACTCAGTGGCACAAAGATGGACAATTTATTTACACACGTTGTAAATAAATTAAAGGCTGATATAGCTATCAGAAATATACATATGGAAAAATTAGCACACTAAGGAAAATTTCAGGTACAACCTCTTAATACTGATCTCCCAAAGAAACAAAGTATCTTTAAGCAAGCCATAGCAAGTCTATTGTTTAATTACCAGTTATAGGAGAGGAAAGACAAATAAGTGATGTATTAGCCCCTAGTATCAAGCTCTAGACAAGACCAGTACGTTGAGCAGCCAGATTTTCCTCTGCTGCTGCAGCAACAGGGAAGTAACAGGGGGTGAAATTGGCTTCATTTTAGGTAGGGAATAACAACTTCCAGCTCTTCAGTGTTCATTTGTGAATTTACAGAACGAGCATCTGCTGGGAGAAGAGAGAACCACTTTATCTCTGGCAAAGAAAAGACCTAGATTTACGATGTTCAGCAGAGTTGGGTGGATTAATAGCCCCCATAAACTACTTAGAAGTATACCACTTACCAGCCTCAAACTCTCCCCATTGTTTCTATTTCTTAAATACTCAACAAAATTTAAAACAGCATTAGCTGCTACTTTGCTTGGGAAGTGTCCTGGTTTCGGCTGGGATAGAATTAATTTTCTTCCTAGTAGCTGGTGCAGTCCTGTATTTCGGATTTAGTGTGAGAATAACCTTGATAACAAACTGATGTTTTAGCTGTTGCTGAGCAGTGCTTATCCTAAGCCAGGGATTTTTCAGCTTTACGCACCCTGCCAGTAAGTCTTAGGAGCAGAAGCTGGGACAGGACACAGACAGGACAATTGATCCAAAGTGGCCAGCAGGGCATTCCATAGCATATGACACCAGGCCCAGTATATAAACTGAGGGGAGCTGGCAAGGAGGGGGAGATCACTGCTCAGGAACTGTCTGAGCATTGGTCAGTGGGTGGTGGTCTATTGCACTGTGCCTCACCTGTTTTGTATGTTCATTTATCACTATTATTGTTTTCCTTTCCTTTTCTGTCCTCTTAAACCAGCTTTATCTCAACCCAGGAGTTTTACTTTTTTTTTTTCCAATTCCCCTCCCCATCCCACTAGGGGAGAGTGAGTAAGCAGTTGTTTGGGGCTGAGCTGCCAGCTGGGGTTTTACCATGACAGCTAGACATGATAAGGTTTAATGCTAGTGATGCTATTAAATCAATTAATACATAAAGACTTAAAGAAACCTGGAAGTGTTCAAGGCCAGGTTGGATGGTGCAATGAGCAACCTGGTCTAGTGGAAGATGTCCCTGTCTATGTCAGGACAGTTGAAACTAGTGAGATTTAAGATCCCTTCCAACCCACACCACTCTATGATTCTATGATACGACTTCAAAGTCCAGATCCTTCACATATTATTTATCTATGGCTACAGCCCTGCCCTTAATTTCTCTCTGAAATTTAGTCTCATGCCCCATTCTCTTCACTGTTTCTTGTTGTGTCAATCTTAATTTTCTTTGGTGTTTTCCCTGCTAGTGTTTCTAAAGGGGAGAAATCATACTCTGGTTATTACCTTTACTTTGCTTTGATTTTCATCAAAAGAACAGATAGTAGTTTTTTCCCATCATGTGACCAGAAAAAAATGCCTGTTTATTATTAAATCATATAATTTAATATAATTGTACAACTATTGTAAGGAAGACACTACCCTGAGTTATTGAGTTCTGTAAATTATCTTGGTGCAACAATGAGCAGTAATGCATCATGACGGAATCACTGATTCGGACCTCTGCCCCAAACATCTAGAAGTGAGCAGTCTTTAAGGAAATAGGTTATTATCAATAAACAGGGTGTTTTGTCCACAGTGAAATAAACCCAAGATATTTCTTTCTATAACTTAATCTACTTCGGTTATAAAATAGAGGTAACATGCATCATTTGTGTTAACCGTAACTCTTTGCCCACCACAGAGATCAATATGAATTTATTCAAATATTTGCCCTCTGAAAATTCAGGAGTAGGGGACTTTATCAAAAATTCTTTCCTCTGAACAGGCTTTCAGCTGAGTCTGAGCTGGAATTGCATAAACCAAGTGCACAACTCTTTTCTTTATTATCACTCTTTGCACAAATTGGAGAAAAAAGTAAGAGTGAAGAAGGAGAAAAGACCTTGTTCTGCTTTTAAAATTAGGTATTTATATCAAAGTTCTACTTTTCCAGTGTACCTAGGGTAGGTTTGTGGGATAAGATTGCTAGGTTCTAGGGAACACTACTGCTTATTGAATAGATCTTTCATATTATTGAAAAACTAAATAAATGATCAGGGAAATGAAGAAGAGAAAGGAGACTTTCAAGTAAAGTAGTAAATGCCCAGAGAATTGGATTCTATCTGTGACTGCACTATAAGATTATATAAGATGCTCAGAAACTCAGATATTTTGGAGGTAGCGAGTAATTGTGTCTTCCCATTCTTTAAGTGCTGAACTGAATGTTCTGAGATTTAACAGTCTCAAAGAGGAATCAGCTTTTCCCATTAAGGATGGCTGAAGGACATTTCAAAATCTCATTGCTTCAATAGGTACCTGCATGTAATGTTCTTAGAATAATATCCTTGAGAAGGATAGCACTTGGGATTCAACCAGGGCCTTCTACCTTTGCAGGAAAAAAAACCAACATACGCTGCCTTAGTTATATTGGTATCTACAGTAATTATTTCTATTGCAATCAAGTAATTGTGTTTTCCCACCGCATGAAGGGATTAGCATCGTGTTAACAGGATTAATATTCCTGTTTCTTTTGTATGCTTTCCCTCACATATAATACCTTTTGAATACTTTAAAAAGAAAACATTTCATAAGGTCCTAGTTAATCAGAGTATAGGCTTCAAAAAAGTAGAATAGGTACAATTATTTTTGTCCTGCCCTTTCCTCTGCACATGTTCAGAACCAAACTCAAAAGACTCATGTCATGTCATGTGGCACTACCACAGATGTTAATACAGATTGTAAATTAAGGATATTGTGGGGATGTGGGTTTTTTGGTTTTATTTCGTACATATAGATACACAGAGAACTTTAAATACATCTTGTGAAAGTGAATCAGTGTACCAAATTTTTGGTCAATATGTAACAGACAAATTGGGAGGAATTTCCATGTGGCTGATAGACAATCCAGTATTAAATGTAATGGGACATGGGCTCTAACTCTATATGAAAGGCATTCTGAATATGCAGAGTGATGACTTCTTGCTCTGACAGTTACCCCAGCAGTGCTGCAAAATGTTAAGTGATGTAAGAAGCTCATAGCCACCTCCCACAGCCCGGTGCCTGTGGACCTGAGATCTCTGCCCATGCTGAGGGTTGTGCCTGACACCTGCCCATCTGCAGGTTCAACCAGTAATGACACTGAGTACACCTTCCAGAGATACTCAGATACATGGATCCCTTGAGTACACACATCCCCCCCACCACCATTCAGGGGAGTGTAGAGATGCCCTACCCAGAGCAGGCACACGGGCTGTGACCCACAGCCCCGCTCCAGCCACCAGTGATGAGCCCCTCAGTCCTGTCCCACTCTTTGGTCCCCTCAGCAGCTGGTTTTGGGAACTCACACTGTTCCCAGCACCTTGACTGGAGGTGTAGGACTGCAGTGTCTGCACTGCGACCTAACTGGTCCAGTGTCTGACATCTCAGGCCCAGGGCACCCACAGCCCCAGCTCTGGGATGACAGGACAGGCTGTGGTGACTAGGCGAGGACTCAGCCAAACCAGTGCACTAATCAGCCCCGTTTTACATCCAACAGGCCTCTGTTGCACTCTTTGTTCTTCCTGATCCACTGCCTCCTGCCCAGCCCTCGTTGGTTTGTGGGTCCATCCATCACCACTCCCTACTCAGCCCAGTACCAAGTCACCTCATTCACAGTTTCACCAGTGACAAAGCCCAGGCCCGTCTTCCTGGAAGGGGTGCCTGTCCTTGCTCCATTGCCCGGTCATTAGGGCGAGTGGCAAAGTTGTGTTTCGCATCATTGTCTCCATGTTTGTTCTTTCTCTGTTTTGTTTTGTTTCTTGTTTCTGTTTTTTATGATCTTTTTTTCACCTAATTTCTTAATTTATGAGGTCGTGGAACAGATAACCTTGCTGGAATAAACACTCTCACATGCCCTTATCAATTAGTATAACTGACCAGCTTTGTTCTCATCACTGCCCTCCTTACCATAGTCAGGTTTGTGTCCTTGCGTGTTCCTGTTTATGGCTTACTCCTCTTATTATTAGCCTTTTCTTCACTGAAAAAGACCCTTGATCAGATACCCTTAAAGACGTAGGCACTCTTCTTCCACATACCCTCACACAAATAGCTTCAGCTGTACTTTATTTCTCGTTGTTATGGAAATAACACGATTATAATGCCTCCAACATGAAACAAGACTTAGATACTGGAGCAGGGGAAAAAAAATCATATATTCATTACTTTGGTTTTCTATCATTTTATATGGAATGTTACTGACTCTTGTCCCAGCTGAAGTTCAGAAAATATTTGGCAGTCCATAGTTACTTACAAAAACTGTGTCCTGTGGTCCCTTTGACTCCACTGTTAATCAGTCAATGTAGTTGAGCTTTTGCTGACATTGTGCCCTTGGGTAAGACTCAATTTGTAAAATAATAGCCTAGTTTTCCATTTAGGATTTTCATTTGTCCTACAGCAGACATTGGTAGATCATCATGAAACATACACTTTCTAGCAGCTTTTGACACTACTATAAGTGAACAGACTTAAGTGAGAACAGCTCTACATAACTCGAGTTGGACAGTAGAAGTAAGAAGTGTTTCAGATGCCTGTTTAGCAGAGATAAAAACTCTCACACTCAAATTTCAGCAAAAAGCCTGAAGTTCTTGTACTGGTTTTAAGGTTTTTCAGTTGTCACTACTTTGCAATTTTGAATGCAAATTTAAGTTAAAAACCCTTTTTTTTTGGTTTAGATTTAAGATACTGTATTTTATTTAGCATGTAAGTATTGGAATTTTCAAGAACTTGGGAAAACAAGATTTTGCAGGGGTTTGCTTAGTCTTTGGTTTCTGTGAAAGATAGATGAGATCAAGTGCCACTTCTCCAAATATCAAACCAGGGAAATGCTTTCACATACTCAAATCAATACTAAAAAAATAAAAGCGAGAAAATCTCTGTCTTACTTGATGGGGCGGTGTGATACATTTGCAAACTTACAATTTCATGTTTCTTAAGCTAGTAATAAAGTAAAGTAAGGCAATCCTGAAACCCCCTCCTTGGAAACTGCCTTGAATGCAGAGTTACTCTTTTTAAAGTGGTGAAATCAAAACATAATATCACATGTGACACATTTGTTCTCTTTTTGCCTTTTTTTTCTCTCCAGTAATGACTTTGTTATGACATAATCTGGAAGTCCTAGCCATGTTAAGTATGTTAAGTACTTAAATTAGTCATGGTTTGATAATGTAAGACAGTTTTAAAGCACAGCTGATGAGAAAGATATTTCTATTATCTAGAATCGCTGGTATTTGAATTATATAGTATGATTATTTTAATTGTATTTTGCTATAGCATATTGTAAAAGCAACATAAACAGTTTTGTTACTTTATGTACTTTACTCACAGTAGGGATTTTTTACACCTAAATTGTCTAGGATCTTTTAAAACTGTTGATAGTTGTTTTAAATTAAAACAATCCATCCCTATTGCAGTATATTAAGCCCCAATTCTTCAAATAAATTAATGCAAATATATGTTGTGCCAAGCGTGCAGATCTAGGGAAATATATTTCCTCAATAATTTCATGCAGATTCTGAGTCTATTCTTACACAGTTCTGTTACATTGATAGCTTGCCTAAAATATGAAGGTAAAAGCACTAATCATCTCTTATAGGTAATCCAAGCCAATTTTTCTGAATGTCTGTCTCAATTTTTCTATCTTAATTAAATTTCGTGACACATGGAAAAAAATAAAAGTCCTTTTGACATAAAAGAACAAAGCCTGACCACAAGAACTTCCTTTGCTCTGACGTCTTTGGCATTTTCGGATCTTAGAAGCAATTAACTGTTGTTAGTTGATTTAGCCAAATGCATAGCTCTTAAAGCATCCCGAGGGCCAGTTAAATCATTTTACGATATGAACAGCCAAGCTAAGGAAATCTTTGGTTTGGTCCTGAATAAAATACTTGCTGACAAAACACAAGGCTGTCTTTTACACCATTTGATATTGCTGCCTGAATATTAATAGAAGTGGGATTAACAACACTGAAAGACTACAAAGCTCAACAAAACAAACCCTCAAAATCCAGCTTACTCCTTGGATAACTCAAAATATTTACTTTTTCTTTATAATGCATCATAATTTATATATACATATATATATATCTGTACCACCTTGCGTTCCTTTGAAAGTGCTATTGACTTTCATGACACCATGTTTATTCCGGATGTACACTTCAAAATACTTCAAGTTTTTCTGGGTGAAATGGACATTCTGTTTATAAAATGCATCACAAGTGGAAAACATATCAAAGATTCTAGAAGTGGAGACATTTCTGAAGTTTAAGTCATAACTACTTTTGGACAGTAAACCTACACTGTTAGTTGGCCATAACATGCATAAATAAATTTAACAAGAAGAATTAAACTTACTCTATCAACTAATGTATTTATATTTGCACATTTTATTTTCTACAAATTCAGTATAAGTTGCTGGTTTTGATATTTTAACCATTGATAGGCATTGTTTTGTAAGATAAAATAGGTGATTTGATAACACATTCCACCTACTGTGAATTTGTCACAACAATATAATTTTCAGAGATATTCCTCTCTACCTTCTAATTCAGGAAATAAAACTGCTTGAAAGTACTAATTATTTCCATAAAACCTTCTCCCTCTTGTGTACTTAATTTAGTGAAATATCATGTACTACTCATCTACATAACATTAGCAGGAACCTTTTTGACTTACAAATATTCCATGCATGGAAATAGACTATGGAAAAAATAAACTCTTCGATTTCTGGTCTAAAAATTTCCTGCTCATGAAAGCCATCTGTTTTTTGTCTCCAATTACATAATTAGGACTAATAATGGAGAAGAAGTAACTTGCAAATAATGGAAGATAACATTTCCCTCCACAAATCTTTTGTAAGTAGTTCAAACCTAGTCATGGGGTAATACGTGGTAAGTGCAGAAGCTATAAGTAAAAGGTAAGCATTGTTTTTTACTTTTTCTGTGAAACTTTGATATTTTAAGTATCAAAGAAAATCAGAGACGTTGAGAAGTATGCTGCTTGAAAAAACTCTTGTAGATGTTGACTGTAAAACCCTAGATCAAAAGATAATGTTGATGACAGCTGTTGAGACTTTCTGAGGAACGTAAATGCTTAACAAAAATCTTGATCCATTTCAATTAAAGGAAAAAATTTTTGCACTTCCCACAAGTAGAAATCCAGAGGCTTTGGCTTCTCAGAAAGAAGCAATTTTTATTTGAAAGATACTTTACTTTGACTACATATGTTTTAAGCCTTGCTTTATGTGCAATGTTGGTAGAGGGTTTTCAGTATTACACCTGACGGATTTTCTACAAATAAATTCTCAAGAATTAGACTTATTTTATTGCAGATCTATTTTCTGAGGCAAGCAGCAAAATGGAGATATGTCATTTATACTATTACTGACTTGCATTTCCACTGAAATGAATGGTGTTATTTTCTTAGATGTTTTGCTTTGACAGCAGAAAAATGTATTTTAAAAGAAGGAGATTGTCAATACTGTTGGTCAAAAGAACTATCAACACAATTCCTTTTTTCTTTTTTTTTTCTTTTAATTTATAATTCCTCAGTAAAGTAGAGCAGGTGAAGATTACCTAATACAAGCGTTATTCTACATCGGCTATGAAAGTCTGATCCAGAAGAAAGAATAAACCCGCTAGCTTGAGAACAATTTGGCACACACAGTCCTTTTCATCTTTTTAGTCCATTAGGGTTACTACCAAGAGTGACGCAGTAACATAAGAGATAAATTGATATTCTAAGTCTTGTCATTCCTAACTTGAAGAACTT
Organism: Apaloderma vittatum; assembly: GCF_000703405.1. Lineage (NCBI taxonomy): Eukaryota > Metazoa > Chordata > Aves > Trogoniformes > Trogonidae > Apaloderma > Apaloderma vittatum. The sequence goes on from NW_009705158.1 coordinate 87,622, forward strand.
AATTTCTTCTGCATTCCTCCATTTGCTTCATTTACCAATGCTGAGCTGCCTTGAAACAATCCTCACACCCATCACAGTCACCTTGTGAGACCTCAGAATGTCTGACCTGCTGGAAAGGACTCGTGCAGCCAGCACCCTCCGGTAAAAGGAATTTGAGGAGGAAACAAAACTTACCTGTGAAGCCTATCTGATCAAATATTATAGAAGCAGAACACAATGTGACTTCTTCGCAGATTTTCTAACCATTGACACATTTTACCCTTATTTATACTGATTAATCTCTCATTTTTTGTATCAAGTACAACGTAAGTTATTATCATCATCGATATTTTCAAAGGAAGTGTGAGGCAGTGACTTTTCTCTGATGATTTTTAGATAAAAGGCCCTTGCTCTCTCTCTCTGTTGTGACATTTTCTGTGGCTTCTGGGCATGAATGTCTAATGTTTGTCTGACTCAGCTACAGAAATAAAAAAATATCCCATATTTAAGACCTTAACTCCTAAGGAGGTGTGTTTCTCTGAGCCAATAAGTGGTCTCAGCTTTGTTCACACATTTAATTGCAATTATACAATCCTTGTACCTTGTTAATAGACTTAATTGGTTAGCAAGAGCAGCAGCTGTAATAGAATTATTTCTCAGATCTATACTAGGAAAAATACTGCTGCCTATTAGTTAGCAGAGTAGAAGGCTCGGAAAAGTCAGGTGGCTTGAATAAGAGCAGAGCCGTGAAAGCTTCCTATGAAATTAGTTTATTGATTCATGTAATTAGATTTTTGCTGTGAAGGATTTCCAGCCAGAAGTCATGTTGTGAAGCAAAAACCAGCATCCTCACAGATATGCTGAAAAGTGTCTTGCAATGTTGCTTCCTGATCTCAGTAAAATTACTTTTTTTTATTATTATTTTTTATTTCATCACATTATTATTAGGAACCCACTAGTTTTCCTATTAGAGTTCCTAGTAAAGCTAACAGTTTTATTCTTAATGAATTTACAAGTATCTAACTGTTTTTAGTGCATACACCATGGTAGAAATTAAGCTAAACTATGATCAAGGAATTAACTGAGTCTCCCCAGTCCTTGGCAGAGGAGCACTGGAAGCACAGGGGTATTTTACTAACATTGATCAGGGCAACAGTTTTTAATGCTGTGTTTCATATTCCTATTGTAGAATATTAGAGGAATTTAAAAACATAGTACAATTTTTGAGAGAAAGA